>NW_008603093.1:0-9958 GCF_000691845.1 Merops nubicus | reverse complement strand
AGATCTAAGGCTGTGGCTCAAAGCCTCTTATGCTGGCCACCCAAAGTACAAACGTTTCCTTAAATAACCCTTGTTGAGAACTGTGACTTTCCACACCTAGTGGAAAGTAATTGGACTTCAGGGTTTTTTTTAAACTGAGTGATAAAAACTGTACCAGGAGACTTAGATGGATCAGCCTTTATGGATCCTAAAGCCATCAGGAAAAAAAAAAAAGAAAAAAGAAGAAAGAAAAGGAAAAAAAAAAGACTGAGCGATTGATACACAAATTATTAACTGATAGTGACTCAATAATATGGCTTTTCCATTATTTCAACAGAGATTCTGTGAACCCAGTGTTGGCATCCCGATGAGCAAAGATGTGCAGTTCAGCAGCAGGCAGCAGATGCCACACATTAAAGAAAAAAGACCCAACATCCTACCTTTAGATGATTCTTTAACAGAAAAACATCAGTTGAATACAGACTCTTTTCTCCACATACTAATACATGGACAAAACTCTAAATTGCCTCTTCAAGTACACACACACAGAGCAAATTGTTACATGTGTTTTTTTGTGGCTGGACAGTAAATGCTGTTCATTTTCAAAACAGCATAGTCCAGACTCTCTTTGCCTCAGCTGAACATCTCACAGATGCCACTGAATTTCTAATCCCCCATCAAACCATCATGAATGGCTTGCTTGCTCATTTTACCTGTTAGAATTCTCAAAGTGAGCTTTAAAGCTGCTGAACAAAGGCAACATAGAAGTTAAGAGTGGTTTTGGAGTACTTCACCTCCCTCAAACACTGATCTTAGTAAACACCATGGAAGTACAACCTTCTCTGTCTGATACACATATGTTCATGAAATGTACAAAGGTAATGCCCTAGATCTGTCACATTCTCCATTAACAATTCAGATTATTGGCCATTTTAGGCATATACAATGTACGCTTCAAAATTTAGCCTTTTTTTTTTTTTTCTTTTAATGAACGACTTGGTCTATTTTCTGTTTTGGAAGAGGGATGCGCTGCTTGCTCAAAGCCACGGGAGACCAATTGAGCTTTGACGAAGCCCATGGAGATGGTCTATTCTGTTCTTTTGGCACTAGCCAGAGAGGGCACACAGATGAAGGTTTTCAAGACCATTTCTGCCAGATAACACGCTCAGGATAAGCAAGTGAGACAGTGACAATACTATTTCAGTAATGCCTTCAATGCTTTGAGCTGACAGAATTTATCATTTTCAGCTTCGGTCATTCCTACAGCTAATAAGCGTATAAATTAAAAATGCCATCCTCACTTTACAGTCAAATCACCAGTTTCATGTATCTATAATTTTTCTGTAATTTTTTTTTTCTATGAACGAAAATATTTTCCAGGAAATGTTAAGCATTGATAATAACAAACCAGAATACAAAGCCATTTATCACCCTGAAAGAGGAAATATTCAACATCATACCTCTCATGTGTATGGTTGCTGTCAACACACTGCACATGCAGTGCTTGCCTGTGTGTGAAGCACCCACCAGCCCAGCTCCATGATCCGTCATCCTGTTTACTGTTTACGACAAACATTAGAGCCAAACCATGCTCCACCTCCCAAAAGCCAGAAGAAGAGCAGCAGCTTGAGCAGATGTTGAAATTCCAGTGAGAAAGACAAACTATAAACAGATTTCCTAAAAGATCTGTCTTGGGACACTCTTATCTAGCAATTCTGCTAATTCTCTTGATAGGGAAAGTAGAGAAGCACAAATGAAATTTGCTGACAACAGAAAGCTGGGAAAGTCTGTCAACTGAAAGGATGGGCAGAAGTTTATTCAGAATACTTGACGATGAAAACAAGTGACAGGAGGTACAGGCTGCAATAAAGCCAAGCACAGTCATGCACTCTGGGATTAAAGAAATACATTCTGTAGCTTGGGAGCTCAAGAGTTGGAAGTGATACAGAAAGATTCTTGCAGTTTAGTGGCTCATGGCAAGAGTGTATAAAAGCCAGATGTTGCCCGAGGTCCCAGTGAGGAATGGGAAATATACAAGACACCAGTAAGGTCTCAGCTGGAGCTATGTATAATTTCAGGTTACTAAGTTCAAGAAAGGTTAAGTGAAACTGGAATAGTGCAAGAAAAGATCAGCAGGATGACCTCTCTCACGAGACAGCAAAATGAAGCAAAATGAAGGTTGTCTTTGGAGGGGAAAAGGAAAGATAAAGCAATAGAAACTAGTGATAAAGATGTTTAGGCTGGAAATTGGAAGGAGATTTATCCACCAAAATAATACTGTTTGAGCAGAGCTTACCAAAAGTAAAAGTTAGGCAGGAGGTCGATTGTTCAGTGCATGAAAATCTGCAGCACGGTTGCCCGAGATAGCCAAAAACAAGGCCTGCCATGTGGGAGGTCCAAAGCTGGTCCTGATAACACACCTCCTCAGCCCAGCAACAAAGATGCAGGAGCTGCACTGCTATCCCAGAACCTCCCAGACCCTCCCTCGTCTGCCACCGGGTCTCATGCTGTCAACAGAGGGACATAGTGATTAAGTGCATAGAGAGCCCAGACACACACAATTGGCATGCAGTAAAGGCTACTTTGGATACAGTCCCAAGTCTCTACACAGTGAAAAGGGGATGACTTTTCCTCAGAAAACTTGAGGTGATGCCCAGATCAAGCGCAAGGAAAATGACGAAGGGAGGCTAGTGAAGAGCACTTAAAACTTCTTAGTTTCACTTAAAACGACTGTGAGTAGAAGAGAAGCACTACTTCAGAGGGAAGAGATGAGATAGTTATGGCTGAAGGCTTTAGAAACCATCACTGTGATAGCAAGCAATTCACTATCATGGCTGAATTCCCCCACTATTCCTCAGCATTGCCTAATAAAATTAACAGTGCAGGAAGGTTCAAACCAGGACAGTTTACAGTCTTGCTACTCCAAATTAATCTCTGTTTCAAAGGAAAAACATTAAGTTAAAAAGAGGATGAGGGGGAGAGAAGGAACATATAGAGGCTAATTAATGTCAATCACTATAAAAACCCATGACTGATGTTTTTGACATGACCCTTCAAGACAGCGTTTCTTCAGACGGTCGAGTGAGTGCTGCATCAGAAGTGGGATTAGGCAAGCGTGCCTGGAAATCCACACGACACAAAACCATCTCACTCAGATATTTATACACAAATACCTTTTCCAGATGTTGGAGTAGAGACCCATGGATGTTTATGCCTTCTGTACCATCTCAACAGCAAAGGCTTAAAATGGCTATGTGGCAGAATAAATCGAAACTAGATTCCAAGTGACTTCCATGCACAACTGTCACTAACACAATGCATGTGCAAGGAAGGAGGATTACCCCTACAAGCTCCACTTCTGTGAATCCACCATGGCATTGCCACCTTAGATTTTGAAAAGGCAAACAGCAGCACTAGCTTGATCCAGGCTTTTTTCCCCCCCACCAATGAAGCCCCACAGAAGGGCTTCACATGCACATTTTCTTTTTTAGTGGTTCCTGTACTTCACTCAACCTTAGAAAGAAATGTACAGTTTTTTTAGGTCACTGATTGAGATTTAAACTTTCTAGCTATGTGAAGAAGAGGAGTAATTAGTCAAAAGTTCATAGAAACAAAAACGATCAGTTTCTCTCTACTCCTTGACCATGATCTGTTACAATTACCACTGCAACTTTGAGACTAGTACACTTGACACCCCCTTAATTAGAATGAATTCAGAAAGTCTTCATTGCAACACCAAAAACAGTGATTTCCTACTCTTAACTAAGCACTGGCAGGAGACTTCGCTTAGCAATGGGACTGCATAGTGGGAACTGTTCTTACATCATGGCTTTTGCAATCTGAATTAAATTATAAGCAGTTCCATGAAGTGTCCATAAAAGTACCAGCATTTGTCCCGACGTCCCCCAAGTGCTCTCTTGCCATTCACCTGCAATGCAAACAACTGCCTTTGAATGACTTTGTGTTTGTTTTTAAAGGGCAGCTGAGCTCATGGAAGACAATATAAAACATATTTTTCTCTGTTCCTCGAGGAGTGCCCTGGCTGCTCAAGCCAGCTGCTGCACTTTGCAGGCAGCTGGACTCTCTTAAAGTTTAGTTTTAATGGCAAAACTAACTCTTCAGCCATGAACCAGATTCCAGTTCAGCTTTCTGCCTCCCCAACAGCTGTTTCCGGAAGGCTGCTCAAGCACCGTAACTGAGTGGCGGCTTCTTTAGAAGCTTCTTCCCTGGAGGGTAACTTCAGAAACCAACTTGGCTGGTCTAAATTTCTGCATTAGAAACTGCACTGGAAGGCGCTTCATGGTTTTTAAGTGAAAGCAACACTCTAAAAGGATTGCAGCAGCTGGACTTGGGAAGACATGAGAGACTGTCTGCCTGTATCCAAAGCTTAAAACCGAGCCTACAGCTAGGAGACAACAGACACATTCCTGTAGATTGATGTAAATCATAAATAATTTCATTTAAACAAGAGAGCGGCCTGAAGAGATGTTTCCCTTTGAAGACCCATAACTTCTGAGCTCCCCTGAAAGAGCCCAGCAATACCTCAAGCAGCCAGAGCACACTGCTGCATGGACATATACAGGCTTTCTTTACAAGACACCACCTATCTACATTGTCTGTTTCCCCTTCCAGGAGGCACTTTGAGGAGTTTTTCCTTTGCTGCCCCTCACAGATGTGCCCACCTCCCTGAAGAAGTAAACCATCCACAAGCTCTTTCTGACTCTTTCCTCTCTAGTCCTCTATTCAGAAGCCAGTGTGGGCAATTCAGCATGGCAGCTCACTTTCAGGTCTTCAAGACCTCTTGCATCACCGTTGGGTCTTGTTTTGTTAGGCAGGTGGTGCCTGATGGATCTTAACAAAACCATTTGACTTTCTTCGCTCTTATTTCATGAACAACGCAAAAAAAAAAAAAAAAAAAAGAAAAAAGAGGGAACTTCATGAAAAAAGCATTCCTACATCCTTCACAGCCTTCCTCCCAGGAGATTTATAAGAAATAACTTCCTTTTGCTGAAGAAAGCAACTTTCCCCAATTTCTTATCAGCTGGCTCATCATCAACCAAGCAATGGAGAATTTACACCGGAGATGCCACATAGTCAAAAAACAAATCTGTTCTGTACTCAAACCCAAAAAGGCATAAGTATCAGCTCAGCAATCCACACTTATCCCTAGGTCACTGGTCCAGACCCAAGGAATCAAGAAGTCATTTACAATAAATATTTTCACATTAAACAATCTGGGAAAGAGCCAAAAAGTTCAGCCAGCCTAATGAATATCCAGTACAAGCCAAGCAGTCCCCTATGGTTATCCTGTCTCTGGAAGCTGGACTCTTAGCAAGTTATTTACATCTCACGCTCATTCATATTTTAAACAGCTCTTTTAAAAGCTGTTTCCTACTTGTCAGTGTGTTTAAAGATCTTCATAATGTTTTGCTTTGCCTGCTGCATCCTCCTCCCCTCCGCTCTTTCAGCTTTGACCTAGAAAAGCACAAGAGCCATAAGTGGATCAAGCCCACATCGCAAAACATCCTGTCCCCAAAAGAGGAAGATCAGTGTTCAAAGACATAGGACAAAGATCTCTTGCCTGGTATCATTACCCCCTCCTCGGCTTGTGAGATCATCTGTGAACAACCAGCACAGAAGTTTGACCCCACCAAGGCATTCTTGACCACCCTGGATTACAGACAAGAACTTGAAAATGTGTTTCCTGCTCCTCTCTGCAACTCCTGTGTCAGCAACATCAACACTCCTCTGCTGCTCTCCCAGCTCACCAGCAGCTGCAGGAATTTACAGATATATTCCCTGTCTATTTTGTACATACTCACAGTAGTACTTGGAAGCCACACCACAGTTTCTTGAGACAAAAGGTCAAATTCTGTGCGTTACTGCAAATCTTCAGCTCCAGCAGAATTCATCTGGAGCCAAGAGCTTCTCCATGCTGTAGGAAGTGTTTGAGATGCTGTGGGACAAACCAAGTGAACTATGCCAATGTCAACCTAAATCTCCAGAAAGCAAAGCTGGCAGCTACAGAGCCTTCCCCTTGCAGTGCTCAATTTACATTTCAGATTTACATCAGATTTACATAAAATTAGATTTAGTACATCACCCATTGTCAGGAATAGAGTTGTATATGAACTAACACACACATCACACGGGTGAACTGACACTAAAACATCACACGGGTATGACATGCCCCAAGCAGGCACACCTGGGCCAACACTCCAGCATGGGGCTAAGCAAACAGAGCCACGCTGCAATGCATGCAGGTCTTGAAGCAGCAGAGCCATGTTCTCCTAATGCTCTTGGGGTCTACTTGACCTGAGCTGGCACTGCACTCAGATAACCCAGACTCCCACTACCACCTTCCCACAACCAGAAGCCCTGGAGATGGACCTCTGGGACACCAGATGGATCAAGGATGGGTCCCAAAGCCAAAGTACTTCTACACAGCCCAGTTCTCTGCAACTCTGGAAAATGAGCCAGGACCTGTGCCGGCTTTTGGCCCAAGTGACAAGTGACTTCAATCACTGATCTCCATCGAATCAGTTTACAGACCACTCTGCAGAAATGGCAACATCTTCCTTGAATCCTGGGTTAAGCTTTTGCTCATTAACAACATTTTGGCTTACAATAATGGAATTCCACTGTGTATTTTAACTGAATGTATTATTCCTCATTAGCAGTCTCAGGCTGTTATGAGTCTTTAGCCTGGCAAAACATTGAGTCCATTTACTATTCATTCCTGCAACAAGCAAAATGTTTCCCATCTGCCAGGTAGAGCAGAGGTACCAAATCCTGCTCTGCAGGTTTTGCACCACTTCACAAGCAGCACATGCTTTGCTGTGAACCAAAACTCTTCACCCAAACAACAGCTACCACAGGGAAAGGTCTGGAAGAGGAGGAAGGACAGAGAAGAAGAACTCTGAAGAAATGTGTCTCAGCCTACAGTGAATGCATGAAGTCTGGGCGTAGTCAGATAACTCAAACTTCACTAGCATCCTTGCAGCTAGCACTTTCACAAGGCTAGCTGTAGACTGCTCCCCAGTTAAATCCTGTGACGCCTTCTTCAAGGGCTGCTGCTTTTCTGCTGTCCCTTATGAGCACACAGAGTACCCACAAAAGCATCCATTTCTGCCCACACGTGTCAAACAGAGTACCACCTTTACATTCTCTGCTGTCACAGCTCTACCAGGTCTGTGGACCGTACCTAAAATTAACTTTGAAAACAGGCCAGGGAGAACACAACTTGACTGTTGCATCCTAGGGTTAGAAGGAGGGAGGGGAAAAAAATCCAGCACTCAAACCAGCCAACAACTCTTTACGCCAAATGAGCAATTTTATTAAGGAAATAACATCTGAAGAAGACACACTGCACACACACGTTCTGCAGCTGGAACCAGCTTGTAGCTGATGTGTCTCTTGGTGATACATAAATTAGAAAATAATTCAGCTCAATCTTGGAGGGCTAGTGGTTGCTTTGTGGTCATAGTAGGCACAAAGTATGGTAATAAGCTAGGCAGACACTTCAGAAGATATACAGATCAGATCTGGTGAGAAGTATCTTCTTTTCCCCCTGCAGTTACCTCTGTGAAGGTAACATGATTTCAGAGACTCACCAGTGTTCCACCTTGAGGGAGAGGTTCTGGGTGACCAGAGAGAAGCCCACCAGAGCCTGCCCTCTTCCCAGGGCTCCCCTGATGCCAGACTGCGTGTGTAATGAAGAACACTTCTGCTTGGAAACAGAGGACAATCTGCACTAAGGCATAAAAAAAATAGTGTCCACAGGGAGGGCTAGATCCACTTTGACTGAGAGTGACACACACACACACACATATTAAAACCAGCAGGTAGCAGCCACACCACACCATGCTGTTTTTGGCAGCTCTTACCCTAAGCCCACATGATTTAGCACACTTTAAACAATAATAATGAAGCATTAAATGGCACTGACATATATAGGCCTGTTTGGCATTTGCTAGAATACACAGGACACCCATATAGAAACTAAAGATGTCGTCACAATTTCACACTCCTGCCAGGCTCAGAGTTATACCTTATTGCTCTGCTCCCCATAACAGCATCTCAGGGACTGATATCAGTGTCAGAACAAAGTCTGCCACCTTCTCCTCTCACTGTGGGGTACAGTGGGTAGATACATAAGTCTGGCTGTCACAGACAGGACAGGTACCCTAGTTCTACAGTCTCGTTAAGGCTCTTTTACACCTGTCTTTTGCACTTGAATAAAGTTGTTCTCCACTAAAGACAGGGCATACAGAAGATTCTCCACAAAAGGAGGATCCTGCCACCTCACTGTATTTGCAGAGTAGGCTTCACTGCTCAGACCCACACTGCTCAAGCTCAAAATCCATGCATTGTCATGTATCTGCTAATTCACAGCAAGATCCTTCCATTTTGCCACAGGTTTTCTGTTTCAAGTGGATTAATAATTTGGAGGCAACACACTTTCCTGACCATGCATAAAAATCATGACATAAAGGATATATCATGAAGACATTTCCACCAAAAAATTACGCACGTAGTTATTCCGTGAGGAATGAAACACTAAATTCCAATTTAGAATTTTCTAAATACCATGATAATATTTAATCACTATGCCAAAAATCTTTCAAAGACACAAGAAAAAGTAACAGAGGAGGCATGCTCTCTTCCCATGAAAGAAGTGAAGACATAATTCCCTTGCCAGTTAGAAGCTGGAGGTAACCTGCTATAACACGTCCCAATATCACAGTTCAAGTCCAAGAAGAAGCCTTCATCACCTTCCTCACCCACCCTTTAGAGGCTTCCCATCCCTCCATACCCCCTCCACGAAGGGGGATCCTCCTTTTGAGCCAGGAGATGGAGCCAAAGAGACACTCCCTACCGTGAAGAAAGGGTAAGATGTGAGGGTAAAGAAACAGGCAGAGAATCTCAAGCGTGCTCCTATCAGTCTGCTACTGCCCGTCAGTATGAAACGGCAATCCACAGTAATGCTTTAGGAGGCAAGAGGCAGCTGCCTTAATTCACAAAACAGCTCTAGAAAAGTTAAGACACCACCCATCTGAGACAGCAAACGTCAGTTACTCATCTTATTTAACAGTCTGAGAATAATTTGGAATTAAAAACCTAGGACATGTACACATCTCTAACAAACATGCTGACCAGAGGTGTCAGGCATCAAAAGTATTGCCAAGGAAGAGATGAATTAGCCTTTCTTATCAGAACTGCTGCTGTTCCAGCTATTAATGCATGATATTTCTGTACAGCATAGGATCCAGTTCGGACGGTAGATGCATTCATAAAACCTAGAGTTCTGCGAGCTGAATGGCACACACAGAGAGCGCACTGTTGTGCGACACAATACTTAAGACACTTCCCATCTACACTCCATTTCAAAGCATATTTTACTTGTTAGCTTCATTTAGAGGGTCCCCCCTAGTTCCGCTTGCAAGAGAGGACCCTGCCAAAATCCAGGGCTGAGCAGAAGCATTGAATTTGTATCAATATGCATATGGAGTAAGAATGAAGTACGCCCATGCCCTACATGTAAAAAAACCACTAAACACCAACAGACTTTTGTTTGCTCGAGGATTAGGAGATATTTAGAGAACATCATGGCTGTGGCGCTTGAACGCCACCAAAAGCTCTCCTAACTGAAAGCCAGGACTCATGATAGATTTAGGAAGTGATAATTCAGCTCTATTTTTCGCATCCAGTTGGAAGACAATGTATTTTCTTTATTAAAAGCATTCAGTACGCAAGCTTGCCAAGTGAAGCTGCTCTACAAGGCTCTCAGCAGCGCTTTCATTTTAAAAATCTGGTATTCATGTGTCCTACAGGAAAGCATTCTGCGACTTGGGCGCTTAAGGTTTCCCTCCTAGCGAACTGTTCCGTGGGTTTGGACGGAGTCCTCTCCCCACGGAGAAGCGTACCCCCGTGCCAGGCCGTTTCTAAAGTTTCTGCACAGCCCTGAGCCGGGAGGCCC
>NW_008603092.1:0-3270 GCF_000691845.1 Merops nubicus | reverse complement strand
GGGGGGAGGGACTTTTAAGCACTGGGATGCAAATTTGACAAAGGCCAAATTGTGGTGACCTGGTTGGTGAACACAAGAGGATCTGCCAGTCGAGGCGTAAAGCAGAAGTCCCACATGTGGTGGAAGGGGATAAAGTCCCTGTAGTGTGCCTGAAGAACGTATTGGGGAAGATGGGCTGGGTGAACCCTGCCTCTGGCAAAGGCAAACCCATCCACAGGCTTGCTTCTGTTCAAGGACCTGGGTGCACCTGGTGGGCGATGCAGGAGGACGGGGAAGTCTGATGTGTACCACAAGGGGACTTAATTTTAGGGGAGGACAGCCAGTGAATTAAATTGTGTGTTGTTAAGTAACTGCTGGGCATGATGTAGATGGTATGGAATAAGGGGTGGGCTGTCCTGGTTCGGCTGGGATAGGGTTGATTTTTCACCTGCAGTAGGGAGGGAGGTCCAGCCGGGCAGCAGCCGGACCAGCCGGGAGTTATTCGCTGCCATGCTCACACCGTGCCGGGAGCAGCGAGGCTGGGCACAGGGCTGGACAGTCCAGGGCCAAGCAGGGCTGGGGGCAGGGGAGGTTTCTGGGGCCAGGGTGTGCAGCTGTAGTTTGTGCTGTCCGGAGCCTGTGCCGTGATCTGCTTCCTTTGTACAATTTGTTTTCTGTTGATATACCCATTGTTCCTGCTGCTGTTTGCTGTTCCTTCTGCGTTCCTGTAGTAAATTCTCCTCATCTCAACCCACGGGGTTTTGTATTTTTCTCCGTTTTCTCCCTCTGGTGCCGGGGGTTGGGGGCGATCGAGCAGCCACGTGGTGGCTGGCTCCTGCCTGGGGCACCACACTCTGCTACTGCTAATGCTCCGTCCACACTGCCCTGCCAGGTCTGCCGTTCCCCTCCAGCAAGGCTTGCCTGCTCAACCCCCATGGTGTGCCCCTGGTGGGACCCCTCCCCATGCACAGTAACACGACATCCACACCTCCACAAGAACATCTTTTACTCCAAACGCAAGGCAACGTCGGCGCTGAGAACGGCAGCAGAGTGGTGGCAGGGTTCCCCACCTCTCCCCAGCACCGCACCAGGACCTAGACCACAGCTCTGCCTTTGTCCAGAAGCAACCCTCCCGGGCACAGAGCTGTGGGGCCACAGCTGGTGTCACCCAAGGGGGTCCCACAGCATCCTTCTCTCCAACCCCCATGGGAGGCAGTGGCCAGCAAAGGCCCCGTGTTTAGCATCATGTCACACGTCCACAGTCCTGGGGCGTAGACCAAGTCCCAGGCAGCAGCATCCAGGGCACAGAACACTCCAAATCCAACACACCTCAGGCACAGATCAGTAGCTCTTCCCCCAGCGCAGCAATCCCCTTGGCAGCAGCTCCATGGGGGGAGCAGGGACGAGGGCAGCTGCTTTTTCCCTGGCTCAGCTTTGGGGCACATCACCGCTGCACAGTGGAACAGGCTCACATCTGCGTGGTGTCCTGGCCTGCCGGTGCTGGCCGCATCCCCTCCAGCTGGTGGAGGACCTCATTTATGCTGGGTCGCTCCTGGGGGTTCAGTGTCATCATGGAGGAGAGCAGGTTCTGCAAGGCAGCCGAGTACCTGGAAGAAAGATGGTCAAAGAGGGCTCCATGTGGTGCACAGCACAGGGAGCTGCCCGGGAGCAGGGTCACCCTCCACAGCTCCTCACCTCGTTGTGGGAGGCATGGTGATGGGGTTCTGCACTGCCAGAGCCACGCTGTCACCCTTCTGGAAGATGGCATCATAGGGGCCCTCCCCAAACATCATGCAGTACAGCATGCAGCCTAGGGACTGGAACAGGGCAGAGTCAGGGCAGCCCTGCAGCAGGGGGTGGGGGGCTGAGGGGCTGGATCCTTACCCAGATATCTGTGCGCTCATCTATGACACACTGGCTCGGCACCGTGAAAAGCTCAGGGGCACGGTAGGAGATGGTGCAGCGCTGGGCAGCCCAGTCCTGCAGAGAGAAGTATGATGGTGGGGACGAAGGGCTCGGGGCATGTATGGGCTGGTGGGGAGATGTCCCAGAGCACCCACCTGCACGGCCATGGCCTTCTGAGAGCTGTTGACTTCTATGCGAGCTTGGTTCATGGAACCCAGGTCCATCAGCACAGGCTGGTCATCTTCATCCAGCAGCACGTTGGTGGGTTTGAGGTCCCTGTGGGGATGGATGTTACTGAATGTCTGCTGCGCCCCCTGCCAACCTCCCCCAGCCAGGGTTGCTAGCCCCAACCTGTGTGCATAGCCCTTGCTGTGGATGGCCTGCAGCCCGCAACAGATGCCATGGAGGATGAAGAGGATCCGCTGCTCTGGCATGAAGGTCCCTTTCTCTCGCAGTGCTTGCACCTCACTCCAGAGTGTCCCCCCCTGGCAAATGCAAGCAGCCAGTTTCCAGTGCCACTCCCAATGGTAATGGAGAGAGGGAGGCCAGGGAAGCCCCTCTCACCTTCACGTAGGGCAGGAGGAGCCAGGCTTCATGCTTGGCACCCTTCTCCACCATGCAGTGGGCCACCAGGCGCAGGATGTTGGGGTGGTCAAAGAGGCCATGCATCTCCACCTCGTGCAGGGCAGCCTGACGATCCTCCTTGTCATGGCACAGGATGCGCTTCAGGGCGTAGAAACGCCCATCCCGAAGCCCCTCCACCAGGTCCACGTAGCTGAAGCCCCTGTGAGGAGCCAAGCACGGCATGGGCAGGGTGGCACACTGCTGCGCCAGGGCCTTGTGCCCAGCCACAACTGTGAACACCCAGGGGAGAGGGCAGAGGGCAGCAGGTGCCTGTGCACCTCTCCACGGGAACCCTTCAGGCATGCACATTCCTCCCACTTTGGGGGCACCTGCCAGGCACCCAAAGCATTCCCCTACTGCATGAACAACCCCACTGGCTCACTGGCTCAATCACCCTCACTCCTACAGCTCCACGCACACACTCCTGGCCATGATCAACACCTGCCACCCAGCATGAGAATCCTCCTCCATGCACGTGCTCAAGGGTAAAACCCTATGCTCAAGCACCTCTCCCCACCATTCCCAAGTATCCCCTCCCATGCCCAAACACTGCCTGTGCTCAAGCATCTCCCCACAGCGTCTGAGCAGCCCCACACACGCAAGCATACCCCCTCCACCTGAGCATCACTCACACGCCTGAGCGTCACCTTCACCCCTTGAGCATTCCCCCGTGCCCGAACACCCCCCGTGCCCGACCATCCCCAACATCCAAGTACCTCGCACAACCCAACTATCACCCCCATCTCCGAGCAATCCCCCCCC
>NW_008603091.1:0-1588 GCF_000691845.1 Merops nubicus | reverse complement strand
TTTTTTTTTTGAGTGGCAATCACTTTTGTGTTGATTGCACAATAAGGAATTGCTTTGATGCTTTGCAGAGAACTGCACGTAGATCTTCTGCAGCAGTGTTTATGTTATTTGCCTGTTGACCTTTGCATTTGCTCAGAGACCTATTAATTAGGGGGTTTTATGACAGAGACTTTTCGGCCTCTTGCATTTTTTTCCTTTGAATCTTGTCCCCGGCTCATTTTCTTGGGCAGTGTGCTCTGGAGCTGTGGTATGCTGTTTATTCTTAGCCTGCCTTGTTTAGGAAGAAAAGGATGGTTGGTTTTTTTTCTGCTAAGTAAGGCTGATGTTTTGTACACTCAGGCACTGCACACACCAGTGAGCGTTACTCATGTGAGCAGCCGAGCTGGGATTAGCTCACAAAAATTGAAGAAGAAGAAAACAATTCAGTGAGCTCCAACATCCAGTTATTCCAGCTGATCTCTCCAGCGCTGGGTGGGAGGGGGAAAGTATGTGCAGGTCCCTTGTAAGCAGATAACCTGCCTGTCACCTTGGCCCTTTTCCTAATCCCTGGATAAAGACTGGTTTACAACCACAGCTGGAGGTCTGCCTCTCTTCCCAAATTCACATCATTCATAACAATTATACCTCTGACCCTTCCAGCTGTCTGCAGAAGCGCCCACGCCCTACTGATGTCACAGTTTCGTTAGGTACTGTGGGGGAAAATGTTTCCATTCTCCCGTTTCTGGTTTTGCCACTTTTTAGTTGACCCCAAAATAAGTTGCTAGGTGTGAGATGAGTAAGGGAGCTGAATTTTAATTTTCCTAGTTATTGCTAAAATGTCACGCTTTGCTTTGTAGCCATATGAAACAGTAGTTAACTAAGAACCCTCAGCATTTATTGTCTGTAAATATTTGCCTACGTTTTCATACTTACATATATTAAAGCAATAACTGGGAGTAGCAAAGCTGGCTGCACACGTGTCATTCACTGCTGAACATGTCAGGAAATTCAGAGGGAATATTTATATCTCAAATATTTATAAAAAGAAAGAAGGCCTGGTGGTGACTGTGATTCTGACATGGCCTTACGGCATTCAGAAGGATCCAAATGAATAAGTACTTCCCCCCACCCCCAAAATGGACCTCAAATCATTGTTTCTTTCCCTGCAAGATGCAGAGGGGTTGCGAGGGGCCCTGGGATGGCTCCTAGTCACCTTAATAATGCTGTTGCTTGAAGGGGGACAGTGTGGAGATGCTGGAGGTTGTTTGAATGGTGTGATACACCCTGGTTATCCAGCAGAAAGTAGGAGCCAGCCCCTTTTGCAGCTGTCAGGAGCTCCTCAGCACCCCCCTCAGCACCCCAAGTTGTGCCACCCTCTCTGTTGCTATTTTTGCAGCCGCGGGGGAGCACAGAGAGAGCTGGAAGTACAAATACAGGTTTCCAGATCTCCTCCTTCCCCAGTAAGAGCTGTTAATAAATGCTACCCAGAGCGAGGCGGCTCCCGGTGCCCCCGGGTGAGGTTGCTGCTGGTGGTGTCCTGGCCGGCCCTTTGCCCTCGGAGCTGTGCCCAGGCCACGCCGGTGTGCAGCGAGCCCCGCGGGCTGCAGCG
>NW_008603090.1:0-1015 GCF_000691845.1 Merops nubicus | reverse complement strand
GGGGCTCTCCCGCAGCTCTGCGCCGCTCCCGAAGAGGTTCGCCGACTTGGCTCCTTGGTCCTTCCTCTCCTTGACGTGCATCTTGGCGTGCTGGACGAAGATCTTGGAGGAGTTGGTGCCGAAGACGCACTTGGGGCACTGCAGCCGCGCCTCCCGGCCCTCGTCGGGAAACTCGTTCAGCTTCTGGATCTCCTCGATGATTTTTTCCCTAGACTCTTGGTGGAGCCTTTTGTGCTGCTCCAGGGACGCGGGGTCTCCGAAGGCCCAGCCGCACTCGTTGCAGCAGAACTGACACTGCCCTCCCAAGGCGTCCCTGTCTTGGTCCCTCCCTGGTCCGCGGTTGTGCTGAAGCATGTGATCCATCAGATGCTCCTTCTTCTTGAAGTAAATGCTGCACTCGATGCAGGTGTACACCGTGGGGTCCTCCTCCGGCCCCAGCTCCTCCTTCCCCTGCTCCTCAACCAGCACGCTGCACACGTAGGGCCTCATCTCCATGTCGTAGGAGCTGCAGGGAGCAGAGAGGGGCTCCAGAGACATCACCGGGACCCGCTCCACCGAGTCCTCGGCGTTGACCGTCCAGGACTGTTTGCCCAGGGCGAGGTCGGGGCCCAGCTGGAGCCCTGGCTTCCGGGCTTCTGGATCGTCCACGCGGCCGCGCCGAGCGGGTCCATCTCGCCCAGGTCCGAGTCCACCATCAGCCCCTTCCTGTGGGCCGAGGAGCCCTCCCGGGACTTGGCCTTGCCCAGGGCCGGGTTTAGGGTTTTCCTGAACGCCGTCGGAGCCAGCGGAGGAGGCACTTCACGCACGGCCTGGCCCCGGAAGGCCAAGTTGGCTGCTACATCTGTCGGCTTGTTCACGTCTTTGTAGTGAGGACTCGGGCTTTCGTTGGGTCTCGAAATCCACTCGACCCTCTGGACTCCCCTCTTGCTCTTCTCTAAGTGCTCTTTGCTGAGGCCTTCGAGTTGCTTTGGTTCATTTGGAAGATACTTCTCCTCCCCGCCGCCGGGCGTCTCTG
>NW_008603089.1:0-1717 GCF_000691845.1 Merops nubicus | reverse complement strand
TGAGTCCCCTCCTTGGGGTGGGTTTTGCCCTTTTTTATTATTTAGCCTCTTCCATGGGGTTAATTTTGCCATTTTAATTCCATTTAGACCCTTCCTTGGGTTTTATTTTTCCCCTTTTTTCATTTAGACCCTTCCACAGGGTTTTATTTTCCCCTTTTATTTCCATTTAGACCCTTCCTTGGGTTTTTTTCCTTCCTTTTTTTATTTAGACCCTTCCACAGAGTCACGTTTGCCTCTTTTTTTCACCTCCACCCTCCCACAGGTGGGTTTTTGGGTCAGTTTTCACCTTTTTTGAGGTCAGACAGCAGGAAAAGGGGCAGGAGCTGAAGGAATTGGGGCCGTTTCCCAGCCCCTTGCCCACGGGAGGGGCCAAATCCTGCCAGGTCCTGGCAGATTTATCACTCTGGAACGTGGACTTCGCTGCCTGACGCCCTCTGATACCTCCAGGGTGGAGCTGCCCAAGGCAAACACAGCAGCAAACACGAAGCTCTGAGCCTGGAACAGGAAGGAAACAGAGAAATCCAACGACAGGGAGGCTGCCCTGGGGTGGAAAAACCTCTTCCACCTGCCCAGCACCATCCTGCCCTGAGAGCTGGGGGAGATAAACCCCCAAATCTTGAGGATTTTTAAGGATTTGGGGCCGTTTGGCTCCATCCTTATGAGCTGAAGTTGCCCCAGGGGAGGTTTCAGTTGCCCCTGAGGAAGAATTTCTTGCCCTGGAGGGTTGCCCAGGGTAGTGGGGGAGTCCCCACCCCTGGAGGAGCTCAAAAAACCCCCAGATGTGGCTTTGGGGACGTGGTTGAGTGGCCACGGGGCCGTTGGGTTGATGGTTGGGCTTGACCTGGGAGGTCTCCTCCAACCTCCCTGAGCTGCTGATGGGACAGTGGTGCTGAGTCCTGCTCTGCCTCAGCCCAGGTGCCAGTTCCCCTCCTCCACCTTCTGCCCCTTGGCACAGATTCACCCAAATTTCCCCTCCTGTAGCCCTTGGGGGGAGGTGGCACCAGCTGCTGGACCCCCCCCAGGGTGGGGACAACACCAGGGACAGGCTCAACTTCTGCTTCCAGCAGGATCTCACCTCCTCCCACACCTTCCAAAGAGCAGAAAGACCTGGGGAAGGGTCTGAAAGTTGCCACAGAAGGAGGTGGGGTGGAAGGGGCTCAAAAACACCCTGAGCAAGGAATATTTTGTCTCACCCCCCACCCCTTGGGGAGGGGCAGCTGGAGCCAGGGCAGAGTTGAGTGCTGGAGGAAAAAAGAAACAAACCAACCCTTCCAACCTCTGACCCCCTCTCTCTTCCCTCTTCAGATATTACTACAACAAAAGGATTCTCCACAAAACAAAAGGCAAAAGGTTCACCTACAAATTCAACTTCAACAAGCTGGTGATGCCCAATTACCCCTTCATCAACATCCGCCCCAACGGTGAGTGCTGCAGGGGGGGCACAACTCCTTCTTTCCCCCCCCCTGAGGGCTCAGGGATGGGTTGGAACCCCCCCAAAATCCCCTTTTCCTTGGTCACCCCCTGCTGCCAGCACAATCAGGGCAGGCTGGAAACTGATAAACCCTTATCAGGAGTTTTCCTGCCCTCAGGGAGGGGGTTGCGGTGGCTGAGGACGAAGCTGGAGGAGTTTTTGGGTTTCCTAGAGGAGTTGAAGGCTTGATGGGCGTCAAGGGTTTGGCTTGGCTGGGTGGAGAAGGGGTGGTGGGGGTGGAGGAGG
>NW_008603088.1:663-2480 GCF_000691845.1 Merops nubicus | reverse complement strand
CACCTGGCTTCTCTTCAAACGCCTCTTCCTGGGAAGGAAAAATACCTTCCTCTCCCTCCCCACCTCTAGGAAAGCTGTTTTTTTTCTAGCGTTTTCCTAGAAACCCCGGGTGCTCCTGCTTCCTTCCCAGCCCCGTGGCACAGGACCCCTAGGTGAGCCGGTGGGAGAGTGCCAGGATTGATCCTCCCGGCAATTCCAAGTGCACCCATCGATTTTGGGGGGGGTGCAGGGGGCTGGCCCTCCTCCAAAACCCATTGAGGATGCTCACAGGGGCTTCCAACGGTGCTGGCCGGGGGCTTTGGAGCCCCCCCGGTGCCTCCCGAGGGCAGCTCTGGGCCGGGGATGCTCTGGGTGGGTGCTCAGTTGCCATCCGGGGGAGGTGTCTGTGCCACCATCAGCCGTTGCCCCCAGGGGAGCTGGCTGAGGCGTGGGCATCGGTACCAGCTGCTCTGTGGTCAGATTTTGGGGAGGGAAAAGAGGATCTGCTCTACACCTGGGGTGATGGCTAAGCTCATGCCCACCTCTGGCAGGCCCCAGGTTTGGGGACTGGCGGGTCCCTGGCGAGGAAACAGGTAGGTGCAGTGGAGCTATGGTGGCATTGAGGCAGTTTACCCCCGAAGGGCTCCTCTGCTGCTGGAGCCCCTTTTCTGGGTGGTTTCTGGGCGTGAGCAGCCACCTCCGATTGCAGCTCTGCCTGTGGGAGCTGCTGGGAGCTGTTCCAACATGGCTGGGTGAAGCCTGCGATGAAATGCTGCCTCTGGAAATGCCCACCCTGGAGAAGGGGCTTGGCCACCGAGCCAGGGGTTGGAGGCTGAGCTGCCAGAGCTCTGGGATTGCAGCCTGGCACTGCCCTGGATGCAGCAGCAGTGCCCTGGGCACCTTCCTGCTCCCCAGGCAGCGGCGGTGCCCCAGGAGGGAGAAGGAGGTGCTGCTTTTTGCTGTGCCTCAGACCTTTGGAAAGAGATCCCAGCTCTGACAGCCTGCCCCTGGGTGGAACCCACCTCTGTGGAGCTGGGCAGGAAGATGTGAGCTGATGGTGATGTTCCTGAGCCCGGGGCAGGGTCTGGCAGACCAGATGCAGTGTGGTGTCTGTGAGGAGGGAGCCATGCTTGTGAGATGTTTGTGAGCTGGTTTTGGGTCAGCCCTGTCCTCTGCCCCAGCTTGCTGCCTGCAGGATGAGGTGTTTTAACTTTTCTGCCCTCTGGTACACTTTGCCTGCTCTTCCAGCTCCCTGAGTGGTGGCAGGCTGGCTGGTGGAGGTGATGGGTTGGCTTGAATCCAGAGAGGACTTAGTCCCAGCCAGCCAGTGGCTCGATGGGCTGGGGTCTGAGGCTCTGAAGAGGGCAGGAATGGTCGTCTGTCTGGCAGGTTCTTACTGCTGGCGATGGTCTGGTGCTGTCTGAGGAGAGGTGGGAGAAGGAGGATGGTGAGGTGAGCCTCCTTTAGTCAGGAGGACCTCCAGAGGCAGCTGCTCACCGTGACAAGAACGACAGCATGTTAGGAGACAGCAGGGAAAAAGTTCTTCTCATCCAGCCTCCCCGTTGTCCTTAAGTCTCCCAAAGCCAGGTGGGGGCTGTGTCCTGCTGGGCTCCTTAGGATATTTCTCCAGAACACCACGTTGCAGCTCTTCACCCTGCCAAGGAGCTTTGTCAGTGCTTCAGGCCAGGGCTCTCTGGGGCTGAGGGTCCAGTGTAAGAGGGACAGAGAGGGCTGGCACAACTGGGGTGCAGCTGGATGCAGGGCCCCACAGCCCTCACCATGCTGCCTGCCCCACTGCCCCCCAGCAGTGCAGCTCTGATGTATCTGGGACCTGTGGG
>NW_008603088.1:0-632 GCF_000691845.1 Merops nubicus | reverse complement strand
CGCAGTCGGTAGTCGGTTTGTTTTTGTGGTCTGGGGGGGGGGGGGGGGTCAGTGACTGATCTTCTCAATCTCCTTCTGGCTTCCTTAAGAAAAGCAAAGAGCATCCACCCAGCTGCTGGGGCAGGAAGACTCCTAGGGAAGGAAACCCTCAGGGAGTGATTTGCATGGCTCAGGAGAGATGGGGGAAATCACAGCACTTTTCCATGCTGTCACTGGGGCCTCAGGAGGAGATGAGGTCTCCAAGGGAAGGAGAACCCCCCCCCCCAACTCCTCAGGAAGTTCAAAGCAGCACCTTCAGGCTGAAACAAAAATCAATCCTAGAACTGTGAGTTGTTTTATGTGCCTGCCATGCTCGTCTGGAGCCTGTTTGGAGGCGATGAGCTGGGTGTCAGAGTGGGGCTACCTGTCTGCTTGTGAGGGGAGACAAAAGGGCTGGACTCCTTTGATGGAGAGAGAGAGAGAGAGGCACTTTCTCCTCAGTTCAAACAGAAGAGTCTCCATGGATCTTGTGGTGGAAGGAAAAACCCAGGGCCAGAGAAATACAGGAGAGTACTATTTTTCCCACTGAGCAGCCAGGCTAGATTCTCAGGCTGGTGACCAAGCTGCTCCTCTAGGTGCAGGTACCCTCTGCC
>NW_008603087.1:1213-5954 GCF_000691845.1 Merops nubicus | reverse complement strand
CTAAAGGATTCTATGATTCTATAAGGGGGGGTGGGGGGGAAATTGTTCCTTCTCCTGTTCCCTAGCATTTCAGAATTTTGTTCCATTTTATAAATACACAAAGTAGGAGACAAGACTAATTTGTAAAGGATCCCCTTGTGAAAGGCTTTTCACCTTGCACAGAGAGATTGGTCACCTCCCAAGTGCCAGGGTGCCCACGTCCCACACCCAGTGTTTCCGCTCTCTGTGGGTCACCTGGAAGTGAAGCACAAAGGTGTTCTTGGGCTTGGAGTGCTAATTAACAAGCAGAACCAATGATGACAGTTCTGCATGAACTGCTGAACTCAGACATTTCCCCCATCCAGAGTTTGCCCGAGGGCAGTTGCTACCAGGCTGTGAAAAGGGGTTTGGGAGGTGCCTCAGAAGCAGACTAGCTGTCCCCACCACTGGAGCAGCTTCTGGTCCTGCTGGATGTCACTGCATAAGGTGAGTCTGAGCCCTGCGTCTTTTAGACAGCAAAGTCCTGCCAGGAGCTGGAGAAGCTGTGGTTCCTGTGTGCTCAGGCTTGGTCTGTGCTGGGCTGGGTCCACAGTGGGTGAGCACAGCCAGGTGTGGCTCTGCACTAGGCCCTGGACTGGGTTTGTTAACGGGTTCATCGTCTTGTGCCACTTCTTAACCGGCAGCTCTCTTCGCAGCAGACTTCACAGTTACGCCGCGAGTCCACGAGTTGCAATAATACCCTCAGTGTGTTCTGGATGTTGTGAAAGGCCCTTTGCTTTAGTCATTTTAAACTCTTTTTGAGGGGCCTTAAAAATTTCTGAACTTTCAAACTAAATTATTATGATTGAATATTTATTGTTGAACTCAGCATGAAGTGGAGAACAAAGCCTAAATCTGGGGATACTTTTGACTCTAGCAGTAAACACTGACAGCATTTTTAATATATGCTGTATTTTAGTGGTGAATGCTTAAAATTCTTCTTGCATTTTGTGTCCTTAGCTATTTCTCTCTCTACTGTGGTTAGCCCTAGATTCTGCAATGGAATGAGCAACACACAGAGATCTAAGGCCTATGATAAGCTTAGCCTAGACTGGTCTAGTGCATGTTTTGTAGAAAAGTAGAGCTACTTTCTGGTAACGCCGTCAAGTTTTTTCCTCCTTTGCCCTTTAATGTGCAGTTCTATATGCATGTTAGAAAAAGAGGTAAACACCACAGCAGCCAGTGAAATAAGCCTAGCAAATGCAGCAGGGGAACCTGTCGCTGGTTCTGCTCCAGGCCAGATGGCTCTGCCAAGGCCGCCCTGGCACCGCAAGCAGCGTCCTGCCACAGGCTTCGTGCCAGGTCGGCCCCAGGGGCAGAATTGTGATGCTTGGACACCCACCCTCGGTCAGAGGAGTGGTGAGCCCCAGAGGCAAAGCTGCCCTGGGGCATGAGCCTACAGAGACCATCTGCTTAGGTCCCTGTCAGGGGTCAGGGACTGGGCCAGCCACTAGACACCATGCCAGATCCATGCCAGATCCATGCGCTGGATTGACTATCTGTGCAAAAAGCCTGTGAGAGGCTGATGGTGCATCCCAGCCCCGCTGGCAGGTCCACAGTGTGGCAGACAGGCTGTGCTCTTGCAGGAGCCTTCTTGTTTCTGCCTGCATAACCTGGAGAGCAAGCAGCCTGTTTGGTCACAGCCTCCTTTATGGACCTTCCCTGTGTAGGAAGAAGGGCTGCCTCTCTTATCCATGTTTGCAGGGCTTTAACAGGACTTGACTCTTACCTAGTTAGAGCTTGGCTGTCCAAGATCACCAATTTCAGTCCCTTCTGTCATTGGAAAATTATTCATTCTCATGGAAAAGTCAGAAGGAATGTTCTGTGGCAGTGGGAATGTGGCTCAGCGCAGGCTCAGTGCAGTGCTGGCCTAGCCTAAGGCTAGGGGCCCTGCCCTTGGCTCTAGCATGCAAGGGCTAGTAACTTTCCAAGCCACAGTTGTTAATTTCTCATACACTCTGGAACATTATCAAGAAATAGAAATACACAGGATTTAGGCAAATCCAAAAATCCACAAAATGCCTTTTGTACTGTTTGGCAAAGTCACGTAGATGTTTCTTTCATGTAAAATATCATTGGTGTTTTGTCGATTACAAAGAGAAATGCATTTGAAGTGGTAACTGCAGTAACTTCTAAATAGAATTATAACTGCTTACTGAAAGAAAAACCACACTGTAATAATATAAGTGCAGAGCTGGTACAAAAAATAACCTTCACTAGAGTCAAAATGAGACAGATGTAAAACGTTATGCTAGTATTTCCTTAAGGGTAGCACTTAAGTGGTTCTTTGCTTACAGAAACATATCAGAGAATGTTTGTATCCAAGTAACATTAGCCTAAGTTATTTGTGTAAGAGGATATAACCATCTCCTTTTGGAATTTCACAGATAGGCTTATCAGACATGAGAAATATGGCACAGAAGTAACAAGAGCCTTCAAAAGATGCTCTGTCCCTGGGCCTTTCTCTGGAGAACATAATGTCCTGAGGGGACACTGAAACAACAAGTTGTCTGTATTAAGTGAAAAAGCAGATGTGTTCAAATTACTGTATTAAAGAAGTTGCACAGCTCTCTGGAGTGTTCCCTGTGACCAGCACGTTACAATGGGTAGCAAACCAGCGTCCAAAGGCTCCAGGTTTCACAGTGCGGGAGGACAACGTTAAGGTGATTTGCAGCTGGACTTCCCAAAAAATGCCGCTGGGATTTCCATCCCAAAGGGTTCCAGCTATGTTGTTTTGGTTTTAATACTGTCCTGTAACATCCAGGTGTCTTAACACTGAAAATATCAGCTGGGGGTAAAACACCTGTTTTATTCCTGAGCAAGGCAGCAGGACTGGATTTCAGGGGAATGAAAAGACACTCAGAGACTGATAGACCTCTCTCAGAGATAAAAAAGTCATCCCAATGTCTTGGAGATACCACAGGAGAAGCCAGAGGTTGCCTGTAACTTTCCAAAACTTGGTGTGTTTCCATTTGTCCCACTGTCACAACTCTAGGCTATAAGGAGAGCTGAAGTGTGTCTGCAGGGGAGTTTTGGGAGAGAATGGCTTTTATCAGGTGTTCAGACTGTGAAGTAGCTGAACTGTGACAGTGAAGAAGTTAAGGTGAAGTGTAATAGCTATCTGTTCCTTTTAGCAGACATGTATCTTCAGGTTAAGCCACTGCTTTGGCGCCTATAAAAAGCCTTCTAGCAGTCCCACTTAGGTAGCATAGATGATCTTTCTGTGTCTGCTCCCTTATTTAAAACAGAGATGAGCTTCCCTTCTCCTAAGCAGACTTGGTTGGGTCAAAGACTGCCCGTGAAGGTACAGAAATCACACCATAAAGGCCAGCTCTCGGTTTAGCTCTGTGGGTGCTGCTGCAGCACAAATAACCACGGGCATCCAGCCGGGCTGGCAGTGCCGTCACTTGCTGACACCCAGGGCAAAGGGAGGCCCTTTACCTGACCTCAGAGCCTGATTTTGAGTGTTTCTGTAAACAACATTCTCAGAAGCCAAGGAGAAACCTCATGCTTTAGAAGCATCTATTAATATGTAATAATCAAATTATTTATTCTTTTTAAATGTTAATGCAAAGGAACACACATTGCATACATTAATACAAATGTATAAAAAGTGCTAGACTACAAATACTGATCCATGATCCTTTTAGGTTTCAAAATAGAAATGCTTTGAGTTTTCCAAGTCTTTCCCGAATTCTATAGAAGTTTCCCATAAAAGGGCTTTGTTTTCAGCTGTAGTGCCTGGTATTCCCGAAGAGTGCAGCAAAGGGGATAGTTAGGTATGCTGTCATACTGAGTGGGTCCTGTTAGCAAATTCTTTTCTAAAAAGAGGTGTCAGATTGTTCAGCCAGCTGAAGAAATCCAGTTGGCAGGAGAATGACTTAATTCAATAAGCAGAATTTTAAAAACATTGTGTTTCTTTGTTTAACAGCCAGATTCTACAAAATTAGCTCCAGCTCTAAAATAATTTCTCTCCCCACTCTCCCTGGACTGTCCCCGCTCTGTCCTGCTGTCGCCAGGTCTCCCTGGTACCTCGTTGTGTCTGGTAGGGAGTGGTGCTGGGCTCGGTCCGCGTGTCCCCAGGGGTCCCTCAGCCCGCTCCCCTGCTCCTGTGCGCTCGCTGTAGCGGGGCGGGAGGCAGCTGGAGGGGACGGTGTCACCGCGGTGTCCCGCGGGACACTCGCCTCTCCCTGGGGGCAGTGCCGGTGTCTGAAGTAAATCCTCAGCAGGCGTGGGATTTGTGCAGGCAGGTGACAGAGCTCCAACTCAATCTGCCTGCAGGCATGGACCGGTGGGGAGGATCCACGGCCCTTCGGCGCTGGGAAGGAAGAGCTCACACCCACAGCACCCTGCTGGACTGTGCCCTCAGGGGAACGTTTGTGAAGGGTTGAGGTCTCTTACCACTGGCAAGGAGCACACTCGACCTGCTCTTGCTGTCACACTATGAGCACCAACAACCAGCAGACACGGTGGAAGTTAGAGACATTCAGGATATGAAAACACTTTTGCAGGGAAGGAAGAACTCTGTGCTGTAACCTGCTCCACTGCTTCTCCTTGCTCCCAGGAAAAGACCTTTCCCCTTATTTTTTCTGATCTCTGTTCTTTTTCTTGTCTGTTGAAATGGATGAGAACAAAAGTTACCTACCTGCTACTGCAGGCTGTTACTGGCAGGTTTCAAGGGGCTCCACCACTGCTCAGAGATGCTTCTTAACCTCTTCTCTCC
>NW_008603087.1:246-1182 GCF_000691845.1 Merops nubicus | reverse complement strand
TTTTTTTTTTTTTTTTTTTTTCTGTCAGACAATAGTGCTGCTTGTTTGTGCACTAAACAGGTTTGAAGTGCTGCATTTCATATCTCCAGCAGCCCTGGAGCTTTTTTCCAAAGATATTATTTCCCTTCCCCTTGCCTGTGCTCCTCTTCATACTTTTCCTGTTTTGAGAAAAGGATCACTGTTGGTTAGTGGATTCCTTTTCCGTGGGGAATATCACTTTGATCTGTATTACTTGAAACCATGCAAAGTTTGCTCCAGGGCCTGTCCTGCAGGGAAGGGGCTCTGGGACTGCTGATCACAGTCAGCAAGGCCTGAATGTCCTGGGCACTTTCCCTTCACAGTGCTCTGCTGCCTTTGCTGTTCCTGCAGTATATGTCCAGCACAAACAGCTGGGAAGACCAGAGATGATGAGGGCAGATAGTGTACAAAATACCAGTCCATACTGGAGGTCCCTGTGTGGTGGGCAGCTCCCAGGGGCAGCAGCTGCCTGCTCAGGGTTTCAGTGCAAACCTGCCCACGCACCACTACTCGAGGAGCATCCCAGGACAGTGCTGGGGAAGGTGGTGGGATGCAGGGTGGACGCCTGCACTGTCTGGGAGTAGAGGTGTCTCTGGGACTGCTCTCACAACTGTTCTTCCTCTGAATTCACCTCTTCTTCCTGCTCTCCCCACCCCAGTGGAAAGCAGAAAGGGAAAAGGACAGAAAGAAGGAAGCCCTCCTGGCACTGCCCATGCTCTCAGGTGTGGCAGGGGAGAGCGTCAAGCACACTGCCCCTCTCTTTGTGCTCACAGCCAGAGAGCTGCAGGAAATGGAAAATGTTCTGCTCGGTGCAGGTGCCCATGAGGAGAACTGGAGGAAGCAGGGTGAATGGTCGTGTCAAGGACGGGAGGGGTCCTACAGCCCCACGCAGAGCCAGGGCAAAGCTCCCCATGCCCT
>NW_008603087.1:0-218 GCF_000691845.1 Merops nubicus | reverse complement strand
TCTCGCTTCGGGGAGGGGGGGAGGCCGGTCCCATCTGAAAGAGAGCCCCTCCTAGTGCCCTGAGGGCTTCTCTACAGTTTGGTGAAAAATGCAAACCACTGCTCCTGAAGGCCACGGTAATGGAAAATACCAATTTTCCCACTAGCCCATGCTTCAAATTACGTAGAGACCAGATGCTCAGAAATGACGGCGGTGAGGCGCGTGTGGCCGCCTGGTCC
>NW_008603086.1:6942-29521 GCF_000691845.1 Merops nubicus | reverse complement strand
GGGATCGGGTGTCGGTAACGACATTATTCCATTATAAATATATTACTTTTACATATGTGGTGCCTTGGTTTACCTAATTAGTTACACATTTTTATTAATAATCCAGACCTTGCTTTGGTATCTGGAATTTTATTGCTAAGAGAATTGTCAGAAAAATCTCTATCTCTATAAAGCTACATTTATAAAAGGATAAATCAAAACAATAAATCTTCCAAGTTATTTAAAGTAGGTGTATAGAACTCTAGATAAACCCTGTATGGGGCTATCTCTACATAAAATGTTCTGCTTTTCCTTCATGTCCAGACATATTTACAGTTTAGAATACAACCTCATTAAGAATTTGGGGACTTCTGAAAATCTTGCCATTCTTTCTTTTATATACTTTTTAAAAAACTCAATCAACCGAAATGAAATAGTTTTGGAGAACGGTGTCAGTCTTTTGCTTGCTATAATCATCTTCCCCCCCGGTATGTGAATATAGTTGCGTCTGTGTCTTCTCACCTACAAATGAGTATCAAATCAAAGTTCATATTATTTTCCACTTGCCAGCTAATCTTTTGTCACCTAGTAGAACTAGCACAACATCATCTCTCACTGTACCATAGCACTTAGACAAGGGGTAAGCAATTACATTGAGTAATTCTTCTGTTCAACACTTCCATTTATCTTTCCTCCCTTTTCCTCTATTGCTTCCATCTATCAATAAGAAAAACAGATTAGCAGGAATCTCTGTCCTACAGAGAGTATTCCCACACCTTTTGCTGATACTAACCCATTGAGATTCGGTCAATCTAAGCAAAGAAACCTAACCAATAAGATAGCAGATGTCTTCATAGAAGAACTTTGGACTGAGGTTCTAAAATGGGCCTCAGGGATGTGAGTGCCCAGATTTCACTCAAGTTCAGTGGGAACCAGAAATCTAGTTTCTTGGGGTTTCTTTGAGCATCTCAATCACATTTTTTCAGCAGTATTTCAGCAGGTTGTATTAAAAAGTTGTAATAGAAGACCATAAGGACAGTTTATAAAACTATAGCAATCATAAGGAATTAAGAAATTCCTAGCCACTATGATTAAAAAGTTATGGTTTTGAAAACAGACTCTAGAGATAACTGAACTTTAACTTACAGTACACAGAGAAAGGCAGCAGGTAACATCCCACTGCTTTTAACACTGTCCCATAATGTCATAACCCTTTTAGTTTTGGAGACATTCCACTATCTGCATTAGGATGTTTTTTAGCTTAGTTTGAGGAATACACTTGCATGTATCTGTTGTGCTCCCTGTTACGTATGACTGTTACACACTTCTGCTTTGTGGGCCTGTAAGGGAGAAAATGCCACTGAATTTGCTAAAGCACACAGATTATTTCAAATAAAATGCATTTTGATGTATATTTGGATATATATATAGTCAAAATAATTGGATTCTGCAAAAGTATGTAAAATCTTTTTTTCTTTTTGTTTCTGTTCAGGTGTTTGGTTTGTTTTGGTTGGTTAGCTTTTTTTTGTGGAAAAGCAAAACAGATTATTATAGAGTTCAAGAAAAAAAACTGGGGAACTCGCTTGGAAAAAGATGATCACAAACAAAACGATTCTTTGTGCTTATGAAAATTAAAGTATGTTGCCTAGCAAAGATGAACCTCAGTTTCTGTGAATGAACATGCACCTACAAAATGTTCAAGAGAATCTAATCTGTAGACAGGAATGAAAAAAAACAGCCACCACTGCCTGGACAAAATTGTTACTGTATTTTAATGGATTTTCAGCCTCTATAAGATTAAAAAAAAAAAAAAAATCAGACTATGTCACATCTTAATACCAGATGAGTGCTTAGTAAAGAATAGTGTTGTGAATCCCATGTTCTCTCAGATCCGAGTGCTAATTCAATGACTCAATAACAACATTACTACAGTATAATTAATCACTTCCTGCTACAACTAGAAAATCTTTAACAAACGTTATTTTAAGCAACTGCGTTCATATTCTGAGAAATAAAACGGAATACATTACAGTTTAGTTTGCATATTAATGGTCTAAAACCACGGAACATTTTTCCCCTCTAGTGTTTGGTAGTGGAAACTACAACTAGTTTAATGCATTGTTGAATAATTACAATATTTTTAGTTAATTTATAAAGTTGAAGTTTTTCTAAATTATGAGTAAGTTAAAGTCTTAGTTAGACCTAAAGGGTTGCTTTGAAATTATTTTCTAGTGAATAATTAATATCAGGCCCAAATCAAGGCAAGTTTTATTGTTGGTGTCAATGAGCTTTAAATCCCTTATTAAAATGAGAAATTTATCTTCAGAAATTTCAGATTAAAGTAGAATTATACTACTGAGTTAGCAGTTACAGCATATATAGATTGGAACTCCTATTGAAAATGTAATTATTTAGCTTTTGGAGAAGTTCTGCGCATTCAGATGTATGAGTGGCATCTGCAGAACAAAGCAATGGGTTTTGGGAAAAAACAATATCTGCTAACTTGCAGTCAGAGCCTCATCAGCCTCATCCAAGCACATCTCTATAGGCGTTATAAATATAATACAGTGAAACCATAGATTGATACTGGCACTTACTGGAGCAGCTAAATTCAAGAAATCAAGAAGAGCAATTCAGAGTGACTGCTATCTGTATCTGTCATATCTGAGACCTATCGAATCAGTACAGAAAAGCAGACACATCACCCAGGAATTTATAGTGTGTGCTGTCTGTGTAAGGTACTTTGGAGGACAGACATAACCATTAATTGCATGCTTTGGATGTCACAACAGTGAGCAGATTTTCTCATAGGGTGCAGAATCTGTTCTCTGAATACAACCAGTAAGTGGTAAATACTATTTAAAAGAAATCAGACCAAACAATGGAATGTTTCTAATCTTCTGCACAGACCACACATTGCCACAGAATTTACAATCTACTACATAATTACATTAAAATAAAAATCTTTTTTGTGTAAATGGGACTTAGCCTGTATTTTGCTGCTTCTTGTCACATCTCATGAGAGGCATCTACGCTT
The DNA here is from genome assembly GCF_000691845.1 of Merops nubicus. Classification (NCBI taxonomy): domain Eukaryota; kingdom Metazoa; phylum Chordata; class Aves; order Coraciiformes; family Meropidae; genus Merops; species Merops nubicus. The sequence goes on along the minus strand of NW_008603086.1, from coordinate 26,505 downwards.
GGAAGGTTGCCTGCATTCTCCAGCCACTATCTCAGTGAAATTTATTATTCCTTTGAACAAATCTTACCTCAGCTAAGTCCATTTCTGCAACTTTTCCAAACAGGTGTTAATGGCAAAGTTTGAACATTATTGTTTCTCCTGTTGGGCTTTTTGGAATCTGGTTGTTTGGTTTCTTTTTGATGAAATGTCTGTAGTTTTTTGGCTAAATATGTGCTATCAAAGGGAACAGTCTCGCTTTTGCATACCCAGACTACCCTCCAGCTGACCATTCTCAGGAAAGGCAAAAGAAAAAAAAAAAATTATGTTAATTTGTTCATAGAAAATGAGTACACATACACTATTTCTTTGCTCTTCCCAATTTCTGGCTGAGGAAGGGCATAAAGGTAGCAGAGGGATCTTTTTAGTTATGCAGTTAGTGAGCTAAAAATCACATGCAGGACTGGCACGGCTTAACCTCAGCTGGCAACTGAGCACACAGCCACTTGGTCACTGTTCCCCCCCTGCCCCCAGCCCTCTGGGATGTGAAGGAGAATCAGGATAAAAAGGCAAAGCCTGGTGAGTTGAGATAAGGAGAGTTTAATAGAACACCACAGAGAGAGGAGAAACAACACTAACAATGATAATACATGCAAAATAATATATAAGTGAGTGATATAAACCATGATGCTCTACTGGCACCTGAGACATGGTTTCCCTGCTCCAGCTGCAGGCTGGAGCCACATGCCAAAAACAGTGGCTGCTTGCTTCTCTGCACCATCCTTCCCTTCATATAGCCAGCATGACATCAGTATGGTAACAAATATCCCATTGGCTGGTCCAGTTTTATCCTGGTTGTGGCCCCTCCCAGCTGCTTGTGAACATTAACCTCCCTATCCTAGCCAAACCCAGGACAAGGACTTTGTCCTTCTTTATCAATAAACTTCATAAGGTTCTTATTAGCCTGTTTCTTCTGCTAGATTATCAAGAAACATGGTTTTCTCTTATTACTCCTCTCCTTTTACTTTTCTGCTCTTAAGCACAGGAAAAGATGAACAAAATATATAACTCATCAATCAGTAAGGAGAGAAAAAGAAAGATCTGTAGACTTTTTGGTGCTCAATCCTTGGGTACAACACTGTATTTTCCCTGTTGAGGCAATTGCATAAGTATTTTCCAACCTAAAAAATATTTGTGGAGGAGGATACATTCAGGAGAAAGAACTTCTACACACGACTGATAGTTTGTTATGAGTCTCCTATGAAGACAACAAGAAAAGGTGTGCAATTTTTAGAGATATTTAATAAATAAACTTTAAACAACAATGGACTTCAGTATTCTATTTAACTGTTTACCATTCAGTATAAGAATGAAATCAAATAGCTAGTTTTCAGTTAGAGAGGATATTGGTCATCCTAATGGAGGCATTTTTACAAAAGTATATCAGGCTTAACAAAAATGAAGACACTGTTTTCCAAGAGAAAAAAGTTTCAACGCCCTTTAGCAATCTCAGAAAAACATGCTTTACGTACATCAAGTAATTAATGTCTCTTATGGAACTTGCAAATTCAAAGGTGCTGCAGCTTATTACTTTTACTGTCCTTTAATGAAGATAACTTCCCTACAGGCAAAGAAGTGCTAAACAGTTTGACGCAATGACACAAGATTTTTATTGTGGTATTTACCCATTGCCAAAATCACTGCTAACAGATTACTTTCAAAATCTTGAGGAAAAAATAAACATCTTACCAAGCATGGGTGAGCTGTAAAAATCTGACATGTGTTGAACTTTTGGCTAAATAGTGCCAAAGGAAGTATAAATCAAATACTTTGCCTAAAATGGCTCTTTAACAAAATCCCTCAGAGTTTGCCGTAGATGAATTAACAAGCAATTGGTTGCAGAGGGAGTTCTCTGTAGATGGCAAGCTAATGAATTCTGACAGGTTGAATGGTGCAAAGATAATGGGCTGAGCTGTCTACTGACTGTAAAGCAGAAGCTGATTAAGGTTAAGACTTTAGGAAAACACCCCAACAAAACTGGATCAAAAGGAATTATATATTTGATTTAGGGGTTGAACTGCAGGGGTTCAGCTGCTTTATTAAATATTGATGTGTTAGTCCAGTTCAAGGATCTGACATTATAGACTGTTCTCATGACTTGTTTTGTAAATTTGTGGCTGTTCTAATATTGCCGTTCACCCCTCCTTTCCAAAAATGAAGGGTCACACAAAATGTACTTCATCATTTTAATACTGTATTTGAAATAATTCCAGATTCAGTTAGATGCGAAGAGTTATTTTTGCACAATTTGTTGGAAAACTTTTTCAAAACAGAGTACCCAAAATCAGATTTCAGGACACGGAGCAAGATTAAATAATACTAGGAGTTACCCACCAAAGAACAGTTGCACAGTTTTTCTTCTGGAAGTGTCATTTTGTGTCTTTAAAATTACACCTAATGAAAATAAGACTTTCTGTATGAAAGGTGGCAAGAAATATGGGAAAAGGTTGGATGACTTTTTTCAGGCCTAAAACCAGTACAAGATATGTAGAGTTTGTTAAGCAAAAAAGAACACTTTGCTTCTAGAGATATATACTTGTTCAGCTTATTCTTCTGCTGACCACTTGCCCAACACAGAATATTATCATTAACAGGCAGACCAGCAGCCAAACTCCTCCCTCTGCTGCCACATCACACACCAGAGATCCAAAGTGCCAGACAACCAGAGAGAGGATAAAGTCAATGTACTTACCCGCCACAGGGGATGTGAAGAAGGGAGCAAGCCATGGAAGGAGCCAAGCCACGGGAGATGGAACCAGCCAGACCACGAGTAAAATGGGTAGCAGCCAGGCCATGAGCCCAGTTATATAGCAGGGACTCAGACAGCTTCATATTCTGGCCCCACCATCCTAGGAACTCCACTTGCCATGAAGAGTCAGGGAGACCTTCCAATAGCCAGAGCACTCACACACCAGATGCACTGTACAAACAAACCTCCCAACCCCACTGCCAGCAGTCAGCTCTTATAGAGGTGGCTTATTGTTCCACCTCCAAGTTCATGTGGAAGGCAGGGGCACCTGGTGGTGGTCTCCTAATTGGTTCCCACCCAAGGCTGGCCAGACCCTGGGTGAACACCAATAAGGAGGGCCTTTCTTGCCTGGTTGTGGCCATGATCCATATGCCAACCCTCATTCAGGGCTGGGGGTTTAAACCTCAGCACTTCACTTATACACAAAACAGATCAATTAAATCTCTCAGCAACCAGCAACAGAAAAACATGTACCCTTTCTATCATCGGCAGAATGAATTTAAAAGCATCAGCAATTTAAAAGACACTTATTTTCTTTTTTTTTTTTTTCTGTGTTATTTTGTTAGATTTCTGTGAAAAGTACAGTGAACTGCTCTAGACAGTGACTTGTGTAATTAGCCAAGGCTGGATCCTATTATTACTACTCAAGTATCAACAGACCAAGGTGCATTTCTTGGTCAAAGGCACAGACAAGGGACAAAGATATGCCCCTCAGAGACTGATGATAATACCTTTAAGATCTCTTCATCAATTTCACATGCCACTAGAAGCAGGAAGAGAAACATTTCTTGAAGAGAATGAGAAAGTAGTTACTGTATGCGTAGATGCAAAGTCAGTCTTTACTCCCTAACCTTACTCCACAGAAATAAGCAAGCAGATTATGAAATACAATAATGAATTGACATAGGAGATGCTTTTTCAGGGCCACTTTGGCAGAGCTGATCCTGCATTAGGCAGGATAAGAGTCAGAATGGATGACCCCTTGAAATTCCTACAACAGCTATTTGCTCTCATCTCTATAGAATTCGACATGCCTACTATTTTCAGAGCTACTAATATTTCATTCTGAGTGAACAATAGACTAAGAAATTAAAGGGAGATACAGTGTAACAGATCAAAATTTCCAACAAGAAAAAATATTGATATATATGTTATGTTCCCAAACACCTTAAATTATTGTTTTAAGGTCATGCTTATGTGTCACATTCAAAACTCAAATGACATTGTCATAGATCATTTTTCAGTCACTGCAGTCTGCCAGGTAGAAATCAGAAAGCAATCATTGTGGCTATGTAGTTTCCAAATTGTTGAAAATACTTTTGTGAGACATTTTTCCATTCTGGATAACTACAATATAAATGGAATCTAAAAAGATTTTCTGCTTTGTACAGGTGTTAATGATATCACTGGCAAATACATACATGTAAGGCAGAGTTGGCTTGATAGTCCAACAGGGAGTAACCTCATCTCTTTTCTGAAGAGAGAGAATGTTCTCTTATGACAGTCATGTTGTTGGAAATTTTGGAGGAAAAAAATCTGCAAAAAGTGCCATTTACGTTAAAAGACATGATTAGTGAAATAAATCACTAGCACAAAACAGTGAAGTTATTTAAGTTATTTGCTTGCTGGAAATGGTCAAAGTTGTCTTTTGTAAACTTCATTTGCCTTTAGAAAGGAGAAAAACCCTGGCTGCTTAATAAAATCAATAAAAGCTCTCATATGAAAAGCATTGAAAGATGGGATAAAATAGATACTAAAATCGTGGAATAAAACCAACCAAACAACAACAACAACAAAATCCCAACCAAACAAAAAACAAACCAACCAACCCCAAACAAACAAACAAACAAAACAAACCACAAACAACACAAAGTAAGAAAAAAAAAAACTAAACCAGAAAATTCAGTGCTGACTGAAAGCTCCTTCTGAACTTTGGATTGCAATTGATGTGCATAGCTTTGGCCTGTCAGTATTCAGAGAACAGCATCACAAACTTTATTTTGATGAAAAGCAGCTGCCCCTATTAATATGACTTTTGTGACAATTCAAGCAGCTAAGGATAAGCCAAAGGGGAATGCAGTGTGTTGGAACTGATTTTGATTTTAGATAAATCCATGGATTTGAGTGACTGGAACATGGATATACTAGGCATGTAGATACAGTGACTTAAGAAATCTTACAGTTACCATTGCTAAAAACATGTCTTAGGAACTTCATTTTGAATACTTTGTTTACCAGAAGAAGAGTCGAGTCATTTGAGCAGAAAGTGCCTTGAGCATCTGGATAGAAAATAAAATACATTTGTCTCTTCTTCTCAAGTGTAACTGGCACTGAAGCTAATTTTTTTCCCCTAGATGTTTAATACATCAATCATGCTCTGCTGTTGTGGAGGTGTTGCAACAGATGAAGACAACTATCTGAAGTGTCTGAAGTATTCTTAGGACTTGTTGCAAATTCAGTGGCAGCATCTTGTGTGTCCTGAATATCTTCTGCTCTCAAAAATATTTGAATCCTAAGTTCAGTGTAGATAAGAAAACAGAAGGAAGACAAGGAAAACAAACAAAGAATCTTTAAAACGGCTTTTTGTTCCAGGCATTCCAATAGTGACATACACAGCTGAGCCCCAGACCTGCAAAGTGTTTAAACGTAAGTCAGCTTCAGGGAAAAGCACTGTTTGACTGGGGCATTCACATCCTTAAAATGTTTGTGCTGAAAGAGAACTACACAGAAAAAGAACATTGTCTGAAGAAACAACAAAAAAATACAGCAGTGACCACCTTCCTCCTTCTTCATTTGCACAAAAAAGGTTATGTGAAAAAAGAAAAAGAAACTTAAACTGAGCCCCCTGTGAGGTGACTATATTTGAAAGACAGCAGGAACCAAGTTCCTAAAAAGGTCCTTAGCAAACTGTAAAGCCTTGCTAACCTACCCAGGTTCTTCTGAAGTGGCCAGAATGGACTCTTCCCCAGCCAGTAGTTCCCACAACACAAAATATCCCTCCGTATCAGGGAGAGAAAAAGAAGATACTCACCAATAATTACAGATGTTCAGAACTCTATGCATGCCTGTAACAGTACAGGAGTTATGTACACCCTTCAGCTGGAAGGTATCTCAAGAATACTCCTGAAGAACTCAACTGTCCTGCTGTTCTCTCTACTCTTCAGCTGGGGTAGAGCAGCTGTTACGTGCTTTCCACCTCTCATTTCTTCTGAACTGCAGAGTCCTGGCACGTCAGGGACTTTGATAAAGGGATGGGGAAAGTAAAAGGTGATGCAGAGCATGCACATGGACAACATATATTGCAATGCTCCAGTTTCTGGTATACAACTTAAGTTTTTTAACTCTAGCAGTTTCTCATGTACCTATCTTACTATGGATGATTTTCATCCACCCTGCACAGCTTGCAGGTATAAACAGAGACATCTACAGGACTGCTTAGCCAATCCCAGTGTCCACTCTGGAGCCTCTAAAATGATGTAAAGCTCACTGACAGTGTGTAAGAAGTTGGAAATGGCATTCTAGAAATAGAGACTTCTTGAAGGGAGGCCAGTTAATGTACCTGATAGCATCCCACTGAATTCTGGTTTGGTTTGAGTAGACAGACGTCTTCTTGAACAAGAAAACATCATAGCTTCTTATGGGTTGAAATTGAATTTAAATAGGAAAAGATCATTCCAGTGGGGGTGTGTAACAGCAGCAGCAGCTGACTGTCACAGCTGTAGGAGCTAAGAATGTTACCATCAGTTACGGATCTGTTTGTTTGCTATAAAGCAGATTAAGAAGGAAACTGCCAAACCCTGTGGTCGCACAGACACCCCACTTTCACACAACAAAATGTGAGCAATGCTACCGCTATTAACATCTACAGTGAAACTTGCAATTCCATGAAAAGAATCAGCAATAGTTGAATTCTAAGGGGCAGATGGCTCCAAATTTTCATCAAATAGATGAAAAATTACACTGAAGTAAAAAGAACAGTTTGAGATAGTCCATTTGAAATTAGGTTTGAAGACAATATATCAGTAGATGTATCCTCACATACTGAGAGGACAGCAAATCCAAATGTCTACAGCCAAAGGTATACAGGGGTTAATTAAAAATCAAACTATTATTGCAAGAGGTGCTGCTCTGGGCAATACAACAAATGTCATATAACAGAGATTTATAGTTCCCATAGTGTACGACATGCATCATATATATATACACATAGATATGAGACGATTCTTCCCCCCTACTCTGCTCTCATGAGATCCCACCTGGGGTACTGCATCCACCTCTGGAGCTCCCAGTACGAGAAGGACATGGACCTGTTGGTGGGTCCAGAGGAGGACCAGGAAGATGATCAGAGGACTGGAACACCTCTCCTATGAGGACAGGCTGAGAGAGTTGGGGTTGTCCAGCCTGGAGAAGAGAAGGCTCCAAGGAAGGCTGGGGAGAACTTTTTACAAGGGCTTGTAGTGAGAGGATGAGGGGTAATGACTTCAAACTGGAAGAGGGTAGATTTAGATTAGAAATTAGGAAGAAGTTTTTCACTATGAGGGTGGGGAACAGGCTGCCCAGGGAAGTTGTGGATGCTCCACCACTGGATGTGTTCAAGACCAGGTTGGATGGGTCTTTGGGCACCCTGGTCTAGTGGGAGGTGTCCCTGCCTGATACTAAAGTCCCTTCCAACCCAAACTATCCTATGATTCTATGTTATATACACTAAACAAGCTTTCAGTCTGTCACATGTCTTAACCAACCATAAGACAAGCTATATCTGTGACACACATCTAGAATGAATGAATGATCAGCAAATAATTCCAGAATGTTACTGTGATGAGATCCCAAATAATACTTTCATTAATTCAATTTCTAATTACTTGATTGCAATCCTTTTAATAGGACAAGGGTTTTGGTACTTTTGCAATGTTTCTACATAGAAGCTCAATCGATGACAGTGGCACTACAGATAAGCATGAAATTGGTAAATCTTATTCCTATTGCTATGCTTTTTAGAAAATCTGTTTACAGTTTACAGCTGTATTAACAAATCTCTGAGTCACACTAACAGCTTGATCTATAGTTTACTCTATGTGACCCCAGCTTTGCTACTTAAGTTTCTTCATGGACAAGATTTTTTTCAGGAGTCTGATTTGCTGGTTTTGTTTGAGTGAGAGTATTTGGCTCCTGGTCCTAAACTAACACTTTAATGGAAAAAGTATGTTAATTCTATGATGAGAATTCTTTGACTTAAGTCAAAGTCACTCATTGTCTCTTAAAATTAACATCAATGGGATAAACATAAGTGTCAGCAGAACATAAACTTTCTAGAAAGTTCTGATGCAGTTACATGGCAAAGAATATAACTGTAAGTAGCAAGTGTTGCTAGCTTTTCTTGTAGTGATTTTAAAGCTATGCCATGCTTATATTTCATGACTACTCTATAGCTGTCAGTAGAATTTTCACACAAGGATAGTCACCGTTGACTGGTATTTCAACTTGTTTACAAGGCAATAAACAATTTTATTAGAAGTTTAAAAATTTACAAGCTAAAGTAGAACTGAATTTCTCACTGTAAATCTATTCACAGATCATAACCTTTAGTCTTCTGAACATGGTCATCAGAAACACTGATCTTTGGGGAAAACAGCCAAAGCTGCCTGTAAATAACTGTAAGTAACTGTAAATAACTGTAAGTAAGAACTGTAGACTTTCCCAGCAAGTACAGCAAAGTGAGTTTTGGTCACATTGAGGGGCTGATCACTGATTTTAAATATGTACACTTTTAAACAACATTAACTTCATAGATGTGAGCAATCTTAGCAAGGAGAACAATGCAACTCAAACCCATCTCCTGTTTCCAGCAGAGTCCAATATCTTCTGTGAGGTTTCTGATTTCAACAGTATGGAAAACTGTAGAAATTCAGTAGAAGAGATGGTGATGCTTACTTCGCCTGTTAAAATAGAGATTTTAGGGCCAGCTCCATGGGACACATCATGAACTTTAGGTACTGGTGCAAGAAATGAGAGAAGATTCATTCTAAGGTATATTAGATGTTATTTGAACTGTCATTTGAGACACAGAGTGGAAATATCCAAAAGCTGCATTTTCACTTCAGAGAAAACATGAGAAAAAAGTCAATTAAATGGCACAGCTAAGGTGCTGCCTGAAAGCTAAAAGAATTCACATGAGCTTTTTAACTTTGTATCACTTCTGATGAACTCATATGTATAATTCAATGATCTGCATGATGTACCTAAATCAAAAGAGAAGTAAATGGAGGTAAGAGTTTTAATTGGCATTATATAAAAATGCCAGAAATAAAGACTTCTTGAAGGGCAGCCACTTAATCTGCCTGATAACATCCAGTAGTACCTGTAATCGACTGATAAATGTTTAGTTACAGCTATACTGAAAAGGCTATAATGTAGTGGAACTCAGCAGATTAGATGAATCAATCTCATGAACTCCACAAGCTATGCCATATGACTGATGCCTCCCAAAATGGTATGTTTTGGAACAATTCCAGGAAAAATAAACCCCAAATTTTCTAATGTTTATCTTCATTGTATCATCTCATCCAAAACCAGCTGTGCAATCTTAAGTAGGAAATTGCCTCAGGACATGTCTATGAAAGAACATTTAAATATACAGCTCATTTAAAGGTAATTTTTGAAGGTGTATTGGACATACATTCTCTGAATAAAACACTGTTGTGAATAAAAGACATTTATAAGAAAGGATATTTGAAAAAAAAAAAAAGCTCAAGTGTTTCCTTTTGAAGTTATTCTTTCAACATGCAAGTTACGTTTTCAGAATTTCACAAGCTGCACAGAAGCTGTTTTAAAATTTTATGAGAAGATCAAGACTGAATTGCATACTGACAGACTCATAGACCACTCACAAAAGAGCAGGGAGATTACTGTACCTGCAAGTCAGAAACGAATATATGTAATTTTATATATGAGAGATATACAACAGTCTGCGCAACTCAGTCTATATACAGACTATATAAGTAATGGGTCACAAATGTGGGGGAAAAACAACGCCTACCCTCAATATGCCATATCCAGAATAGATGACTTACCCAAAAGATAAATTCACAAATTTCTGCCCCAGTTGTAAAGTACTACAGAATAATTCACATAAAAAGTCTGGAAAACAGAGTAACTTGTTATCCTTCACTATCTTTAGAGAATGCATCTCTGACGTTTTTTAAAGGGACTGAAGATAATGTATTGCACTATTTGTGTCACAGAATCATATCACAGACTTGTTTGGTTTGGAAGGGACCTTGAAGTTCATCTAGTTCCAACTCTCATCCCCTGCCCTGCCATAGGCAGGGACATCTCTCAGTAGACAAGGTTGCGCAAGGCCCCATCCAGCCCGGTCTTGAACACATTCAGTGATGGAGCATCCACAACTTCCCTGGGCAACCTCTGCCTCTCACCACCTTCATAATGAAGAACTTTTTCCTAATTTCTAATCTAAATCTACCCTCTTCCAGTTCGAAGCCATTACTCTTCGTTCTATCACTACAAGCTCTTGTAAAAAGTTGCTCCCCAGCTTTCTTGTAGGCCCCATGGCCTATTATTATAGATACTCACTTTATAGAGATAACAGGTCTCCCACAAATGAGGTAGTCTGACATTGTGCTTGTAAAATGAGAAGCAATCCAAAAAGCCTTAGGTGAGATGGCCTTAGTGGAAGCAACAGTCCAGAATAAGGACAGCTCTTAATATGTTCTCTTGAAAAGCTCTACAGTGCCACTGAAGCTGAAAAGCTTCCCTTTTTTCAAAACCTAAATATGCTAAACTAGGCATGCTCTGAACAAATGCACCCATCACTGAAAGAAATCTCATTGTGCAGTGCCTGAAATTCTTTGAGGGGCTAAAGGCATTCCCGAGCATTGCACATTTGTCATGATTCATACGCTCGTTTAAAATATACATTTCAGAAAAATGGATTTTTGGCCAATAGACTCAGAAATATACCTAGAAATGAAAGAACCATAAGTAGTGTGAATTTGTCATGAGAAAGGTTATAAGCACAGCCCTAATGCACCCTCCCAGCTACAATTTGTATTGATCTTGAAGTTTCTAACATAGCTATTAGGAAATAAGAAGAGTCTATGCACTTAACCACAAACATTCATGATCAAACAATCAAACAAAACAAATTAACTATTCTAGGTAAGTAAAATGGACATTCACAGAAAAAGATGAAGAATCAGCTAAACTGGGCACACTAGATACACAGTATTACACAGTATTTTTTTCAAATTCTTTTGAAGATAAACTGTGGAGTAGTGGAATGCTCTGAGAAAAGACCTAAGAGACTAATTCAGGGACATCCATACAACAGTTTAGGACATGCTACAAACTCAGAGAGAATATGAGGTGGCACTGAATAAAGCAGTGACAGAAAATAGCTAGCTGGATCAGATAACATCAAGAACATAATGAAAGAAATCAGATGCTATGTTCTCTCCATGGAAAACCAAGCTGATTGACAGAAAAGCTGCAGTTACAAGGCTTGTATGTGGCACAGAAGTGCTGTGGAAAATTATATTGCCTGCTCAGTTATTTCAGATAAAGAATTACTGACTGCCCTACTGAGACAAAAGACTGTTCCAGAAAGAAGCTGGGAAATGTTTTTCAGAACCTAACAAAGTCTTGGAACAACTAAATTCAACAGCAGAACTGAGATGCTACACACGAGCCATTATTATTCAAACCGTGAAGTCCTAAGCAGGAACTGGGCTTTTAAAATGCTACTACAGTACCAGGACAGTGTAACAGGAGACAGACAGTTGTAACATAAAAAAGAAATACACTCTCATCTGAGAAGAAGTTACTTATCATTGCATATGCCTCAAAGATGTGTCAACAAATACATAAACAACATGGGTCAAAATAAATGCGGTCAATTCCAGATGATACTTGATTTTCTTGGAACTTACTACCAGGGTTATGCTGAACTTTACTCAATTCAAAAAAAATTAAAGTCATATCCCTATTTCAGTTCATATAGAAGGGAATCAAAGAGGTCACCCTAGTTCTTTTTCTTCTTCAGATACATGATTAGCTTTGCCTATGTCATTCCTATACATAACTGCCTATTCCATCTGTACCCTAAATCAGCATGTGAACTAATAATTTATAATAATCCTTCTTGCCTTGGACCAATTACTTTATACTCTCTGAGTCTCATTTACAAAGTATAACAGACTGTAAGAGAATTTCACAAGCTCTGAAAACTGAGTAATAAGCTCCTTTGGCATCTGTGGCACCTTCAATTCCAAAGCCAGAGGCTTCGTGTCCAATTAAGTCTTGGACAGAATACTCTCCAGGGAATACGCAGGTCCTTAAAAGAGAGTAGCTGAGTCCAGATTTTTCTAACACTAGCATTTTGAAAAATCTCATATTGTTGGAATTTCTTGCTCCATACTTAGAAAAGCCTCACTCTTCTTATTTGATTACATACTTCTGTCACCTGTTTTTTTGGTGTCAATAGTTTGTGTAACGTATACACCACTACTGGGCATAGGGCTTTATATTGTATCAAAAGAGAACAGTTTAGACTCAAACAATAGTTAGCTGTGTAAGTAAAAGTCATTGGTGACAGAGGAAACTTGCAGCATTTTATTTTTTTTTTTTCTGGATTCATAACACTAGCAAATGGAAATGTCAGGTGCCTACAAGTTTCAGGTTCAAAATTTCTCTACTGTTTGCTCCACTTAACTGAAACAAATTTCGAGACTCATATTAATCCCTTTTTCCACAGCCCCTCCTCTCAGAACAGTGCCAGTACACCATGAAATTTTGAAGGCAATGCCAAGTATTTAAAACAAGTAATCTGTCTGGACAACTAACAAAGCATTAGGCGCTGGTTTAAACAGCTTAACTCCAAGCAGACATTTTTTTTCCAGTGGCCATAATCCAAACAAGAACTTGAAACAGCAAGAAGGAAAGAACACTTGTCAGTAAATCTAAGACACTTGCAGAGTAATACTGTATTTCAGATAGTTCAACCTTATTTTTTACTCTAATTGCTACAAAATTCTTGTCTTTTGAAATTGTTTTGACTGAAGCTATGCTATTGCTTCACTTTCTTTCAGATACTATTATTAGTAGCCATTAATGGAATGCCTAATCAAGCCCATCTACCTATGTAAAAGACTTACCTTCATAGCTGAACATTCCTGGTATGTCACAATAATTTCTAAACTGAAGGGATTCGATGTAGAGGCAGAATAGATATGACGTGCTAAAGTGTTATTTTTAAAGTAATTGTTTCCCAAGTGTAGTCACAGTTTAAAATGACATAGGGTTTGATGCAGAAAATACATGTAGAAAAAAATGCCAAAGCACTGCAAGAACCAGTGGAAGCCAATGGATTTAACTATTTTCTATTCTGACAGCTTGAAAATAATGACATAAAGCAAGATCTTTGGGTGGATCTAATGAAATTTAATTAATTATAAGCTTTGTCTGGGAATAAATATGGAAAAAAAGTCATGACAAGGACCAAAAAAAGAGAACAATATGAAAACAAAAGTCCCAGGGAGAACAAGAAATGGAGGTCACATACATAAGTGCTTAGAAATTTAGTATTCAATATATTGACACAGACTGAAATAAAAAGGTCACTTCTGAACTTTGAGTATGGAGATAGAGTCAATGAAGTCTATAGAGGACTGGGAAGATGGTTCTGGAAGACAATAAGGAAAAGGGCAACAGATGCCCTTTTGTTAGAACTTCAGTAGAAGATTTTTAAAATCTGATCTTCTGAACAGGCACAAATAATATTGAAGAGCTTGCTGCCATTTGTTGTTGAAGAGCTGGAAAAACAATCTGAAGCTGCACGAAAACACAAGAGAAATAAAGGGCAACAGCAAATGACAAAACTATCTATGCTCACTTACATTTATTATTCAGCACTTCAGAGCATGATGGATAACATGAAGTTTTGTTTTAGTAGTGAGCAGCAAAATGTTTCATCACCCTTGCCAGATAATGAACAGGTAGAAGAACTTAATCAAATGGATTACCTTAACATTGTAATCTAAAATGGTCAGAAGCCTGGTGGAATCAAGATGTCCTGAACATAAGAGCAGGTCCTTCTAGAAAGCTTTCTTGTGACAGGGATTATGATGGTGTTCTGCATGGTGGCTGAAGATAATTCCAACTGGGAGCTAAGATCTAAGTTTATTAATTAATGTCAGGGCAAAGAAGTCAAGATACTTACCCAAATCAGGATACTTATCAAATGATGCTAACTGCAGAAAAACTCAACCCAAAATGTTCTGGGCTCTGAAGACTCTAATTTCTTTCCCAGGAGCAAGAGAAATAAAAGAAAGCAAGAAAGCATGAGAGAGAACAGCACCATTTTGAGGCTGCTATGTGGACTAAAGTCACATTGAAACATAGAATGACTTGACAGTTTGCAGAGAGGCCCTTTCTGACCACCATGAATACAGTAATTTCTGCAGCTGTATTCACTGGGTGGGGTGTGGGGCTTTTAATCCCGAGATTTTTTTTTTTTTTTACTTCGGCCCTAAGTAACCATGTAGGTACACCTGCAAAGAGAGTAGTAGCTTAGTTCTAATAACTAACTCCACGCACCTGTAAGAGGAAGGTTGGTTTCAGGATTAGTGCCCATTTAGTGTCCCACTATAGCTGACGTGAATCTAACTTTTCCAGTTATACTGCTTTCCTAACTTGTCAGCTCATCTAACTCTTCTTACCTCAGTAGAGGCTCAGAGTTTCTGAATATAGAAGGCATAATATTATCTTAATTTACAGGTGATCACTAGACAGTCCTTTATTTCCAGTAGCAATCCAATGCACTCAAAATGTCCATTCTTTAGTGTTTCTAGAAAAAGTAGTTGGTTACACACTACATTTGCACTTAGCACATGAATATGTGGAAATTCTCCCACAAAATAAATTCTTAATATTAATATTCTTATTAATTCTTATTCTTAATATTAATAAACATGTCTTCAGAATGGGTTTTCGCTTTTCTTTAAATGTATACTGTAGCTGCCACACAGTGTTACTACTGCAAATTCCATTTACTTCATTGGAATACCTGTGTAAGACAGCAGACCAAAAAATGACACCACCAAAATTCAGGATTTGTAGATTTATTTGCAAGACAAGCACGTTTCATGTTTTTGAGTAAAATAAGCAAACATTCTGTTCAGTCACCCCAAGGAAAAGTCAGCAATTCAAAAGACAGACACAGGAGAAATCTCTGTGATATGTGAATCTGATTAAATAAGTTTTCTGAGTAAATACAGGGACTGGCAATAATACGAACATACAAACATAAGCAAAGGATCTTAAAAATCAGTTCACTGCTTGGTGATAGTCTATGAAGTTATCTCTGAACAAGAAAAGTATGTTCAGACAGTTAAACTCCACTAAGCACTCTGGCAGCAAAGCCCTCTCGCTGCAATAGCTTGAAAAAAGTAAAAGAGAAAACCCACAAGAAAAGCTTACAATGATGGGGTGCGTCACTATTTATTGTGACAAATGGGATACCCCAGTACAAAACAAGCACCAACAAGCAGACTGCAAATTCTATTTCCACTAGATTGCTTCAGCTCAGCTTATTTGCTTTTTTTGTTTGTTTGGTTTTGTTTTTGTTTTTGTTTTTTTGTTGTTGTTGTTTATCTCTTCTACCATTCATACTTCTGCATTTACTTGTTAGATTCAGCCACATCTTTAGGGTACATTTTTAGATACTTATTGCTGCAAATAGTATTAACAAGGTGCAATTGCAACCTTTGTATGACTGTGTAACCTCCCTGAGATTGTCACTAAGTATAAATTAGAAATTCTTACCAAGAATAATTGCAAAAGCAGCACTCAACCTCCTTTTAAAATGCTATTATTTGTAATGCCCCTAAGAACAATGCAACATCCCAGTACTCTATTACAGGGTGTATAAAACCCAGCTTTCACATGATGTGTAAAGGATCCCATAAGGGAGACACCCTAAGCCAATAACAACTCTGGAACAAGAGCCCCTCAGACAAAATGTGGCAGACCTACCCCCAGTGGAAAAATGCAGGGGATAAAAAAAAAGAAGTAAAAAAAATCCCAGCAGCAAACAGTTTAATATGGATAGTGCAAAGTTATCCTTCAATACAGGACTGGTTATCTTCATGTCACCTTCGGCTTAATACCCAGTGGGTATGGACCAGTCAAAGAATGCGTAAGTATATGATGAACAGAAGCATGACAAATTCCTAGGAATATCCAAAAATAACTGAACAAAAGTGAGTATGTTAGCTAGATACAAAATACTGTTGGAGGAGAGCATCTACGAACAAGTATTATGCCATAAAAATTATGAAAATCAAAGCAGGTTTCCATCAATGAACAAAATGTTCATATTGACAATCTAACCAGGCACTGCAGATTCTCAATAGTGGGATACACTGAAAAGGCAAGAGAAAAAGGAATAAGGAGAAGTGCTGCAAAAAAACAGGAGTAGGATGTACACAAATTTGTAGGAAAAGCTGCAAAAGAAATGTATAATTATTTGCTAACAACAATGCTCAAAAGCCTTTCCAGCAAGAAAATCTGACTGCATTTTGAGGTCTACATCAGGTATTTAATATATGATAAGATACAAACTTGGTTCTGCTGTCTCCTCAGTACTTACCAGTATATAGAGGAGACAAAAAACTGTTTTACCCAGCCTGCTGAGGATTACTGTGTTAACTCTATAGTCTTGGATGTTTACATGCAGAATAGTTAGAAAGAGCTTGGCCAGTAAAAGTTGTATTTACATGATACTCACCCATACAAAAATCCCTGTGGGAGCTGTCTCACTAAGCATGAATTGCACAACAACTGAAACTGTTCTAATTCATACCATGAACTAAACCCATCTCCTGTATCTAAGTGGAGGAAAGATAAGGCAAGATTGCTGTTCCGCCTTCCTGTCAGGCACACTGAATAGTGTTCTTCTACATACAAGAGATCCTCATTTCTAGAGAGACTGAGCATATTCATAAGCAGTATACAAAAAAAATATGGCTTACAGTGTGTCAGTGGATGATGCACTAGAGAAAAAAAAAAAAAAAAAAAAAAAAAAAAAAAAAAAAAAAAAAAAAAGAAGGAAAATTAAAAGGTACTCTCCACAAAAACAGCCAAATAATTAGAGGACATGTTTCTAGATGCATCTATATCTGTAAACTCATAAAAAAAAAGCATACCACAAAATGAAACCTTCGGTACAAGTACCTTCTGCAACGTGGCATAAAATGTAGGATTTATGTATGCTTTAACATAATGTGTTTCTGTATATTCAGAAACCAAGACACAGACAATGCTAAGAAAATCCTTAGCAACAGGTGTTGAAATGTGTTACATCAGCAGGCAGGGAGAGTTAGACGGATTTATGAGGCACTGCAGAGATTCTCAACAGTACAGTTCCTTAGACAAGAAAAAACAAAATTGAAAGGAGAGCTGAAAGGATAGTGGTCGGAGATAGTCAGATTGATAACAGAAATTTCCAAAGGATTATCATGCATGTATATAATGATGTCATATTTCACAACAGAACCACCAGACAATCTGTACAATGAGGCTATAGTAGCAAAACACCAGTTCTGAAATTTATTCTGCCTAATGAACATGTCAAAGAATTATGGGTTCCTAGAAAGAAGAAGAGGACAAAGAAAATATCAAGGATAAACTGATGTGATCTGATCAGACAACTCTAGTACAAGCAAACTGTCCTTGACCTCAGTAACATCATTTCCATTTGTTCAACAAACAAACAAAAAACTAACAAAAAACACCCTAGAAAGCACAGCATTGCAGTATTAGATGGTCTCTTTTGTTTTCTTTATTCCCAGAGGTGTACTTGAAGCATCGACTGAAATTGTAAATGGCTTCCCATTATGCACCCACCTCAGGATATACTGGCCAGGCACTAAAAATCCTCATTCATAATTAGCTTTACTGCAAGTATATCAGTGATACAACAAAAGTCCTGTTCTGACTCCAAAGTTAAGGTAAAGACTTCTCTGCTTACTGCACTTTGGGTGTTTAGTGTTGTTAGCAGTATAGCAGCCTTCTTACTCATGGGCAAGCATTTCAGCCAAAAAGCGAAGGGAGACTGACACTGACCCTTAGTAAGAAGGTCGCTATTGATTTCTGTAAAACCAGGATTTTGCTTTTAGGGAAGGTATTTCCAGAGATGAGGCATAGTTCTGAGGGTAGTGCTCACGTACAAAAGGGTAAAGGCTATTTTCTAAATAACATGATAAACTAACTTACATCAACATTTTTTAAACTAGTAAAATGACAGCCAAGAGGTGATGGTTTTATACTCATTACAAGAATAGAGAGATGTTAAGTAACAGTGGTACAATAGCAAAAGCATATAAACTGACAGAAAATACACTTAGGCAGTGAGAATATCCTTCCTGAATTGGAATAAAAAAAGAAAGTTATAACTTAAGGTGAAAGTTGATTCTGAGGGGATTTGTATGAACACCTACTACACCTGGAAATTGGATTTGATGATTGAGAAAAGTCCCTTTGAATCCTTTGTTCTAAGTGTGAACTAATCCAGTAGCAGATTCAGGGAAGGTTCAGAAATGTAATGCAACATAATGGAAACATGGTGAAGAACCTAGCTTTTGTAAAGCAAGTTGCAATTATGTGAACCTGCAAGTTAGGTGCAGGCATTACAATATTCAAATTACAGAAGGCAGACCCCAGAATTACACAGACAGAAATAAACTGGAGACATATGTTTAATATAAATAATTACTCTAATTCAGGCAGAACACATTAATGCAAAATACACAAAAACTACTAATAAAAACAGGTATTATTTTATTTATAGCACATTAATTCTTCATCCAAAATGAAACACAAATGCAACCAAAGTAACCTGATTCATTTGCAATTATGCAAGTTTCGATTCTTCATTAATATGTACATCCTGTATTTTCAACAATATCCAGTCTCTAAATATTTGGTCTGTAGATGCTGTTACTTAACAAATAAATAAATACATATACACCCAGGTTGCTCAAGGAGCATAAAAAAGCATTGCAATTCTTCATTTTATGAGTGACTTTGTGATGTTTGACTGAAGGGGCAAATAGTGGCTGCTAATGAGGAAAAGTCACGTAAGGAGTACCTTCCTTTCAATATCTCTAATACAAAAAGTCCATATGCTAACTGTACTGGACTAAGAATACTCCTTTACCTTGGGGGGGAAAAAAAAAAACCAAAATCGCTTCTTTTCTCCGAAACACAGACAAGGAGATTAACGTGTCCTTAAAAACTAGGTAAGACTAAGGAATAGAAAACTGCTCATCACTCAGTCTGGGAAACAGGAACATCAAATGAAATCCATAGCTACCACAAGGGAGGAAAGACCATTCATGACTCCTCCCCAAAACATCCACAAAGATAGGTATCTTCTGAAACTTATCTATGGTGTGACTGGATACCTGTTCTCAAGGCTGATCCCTGCACTCATGCCCATTCGTCACCGGCCATCTCACGCAATACTAAATATAACACCAAGGGAGGAGCTGACATCTTTCAGCAGAGGGCCAGAATACCTCTGCTTAGTAACCTCTCCCTGAGGACCAATTAGCTTTCCTAACGTTGCATGTGCATCTCAAAAGAAAAATCAAGGTGATACAATATAAATAGAACTTGTATTTCAGCATCACGTGCAGAATCACACGTACGCATCATGCAGAATGGGGTTTCTGTAGGCCTAAATGGAAAGGCCACATAACCTG
>NW_008603086.1:0-6905 GCF_000691845.1 Merops nubicus | reverse complement strand
TGCTGAACTTAAACAACAAAGGTAGCTGAACAGTCTGTTTAAAGGTATGGACAGAAAAAATTATTAACCTGAAACCATCTGTAAATCTTTCCAGATGCTTAGTATACATTTGAATTTAAAAAAAAAAAAAAAAAAAAAATCCAGTTTTTGGTCACACACAGCAGGGTTTCAAATCAGCTGTTTCTATTCCCTCTGTTGTTTTAGGGAGCAGGGGACCTTAAGAGCTTGGGGAGATTAGGGAATCTGAATGAAGCACTGAAGGACTTCTTTTTAGAACTCTAGCAATAGAAAATATGAGGAATCCTCCATGATCAAGAAAACTCAATCTTCACCAAACCCCAGAGAAGTTAATTCAAGTCCCAGCCTCTGAGATAATCAAGAGCTGCATTTTTATGCTTGTCAATAAGGTAATTACTATTCTTCAAAAGTGTATGACCTGGTAGTATATTTATAAAATTAAAATAATGAGCTGAAAGTGTTTTACTTCTGGTACAAGGTGTTACTTCAAGGAAGAGGTATATAAGTTTGCCTTGTTTTTACAAATATGAACTTCACTTAAAAAAAGAATTATAGGATGTGAAACTTTGTACACTTACTAGTCAGTTATTATCAGAAAACTATGGAAGTCACTATCTAAAAAACTGTACATAGACTTACTGATTATAACTTAGTTTCTGCTTTACTTGAAAAGATTCATTCAAGCATGCTGCAAACTTCAAATTAAGGTTATTGTTTAAAGGGGTTTTTTTTAAATGTTTTATCCATTCTTAAAACTAAGTAAGAAGGTACTCAGACCTTCATTCTGTCATGTAAGGTAGGAAATTTCATTATCCCGCTGAACTGTAATACTGCCCATCTTTGTGACTTCAGGAGGGACAGATTTCAAAAGAACACTTCTTTAGTAGTGGCATTTGTATTATTGGCCCAAGCGCTGCTTAACTACACCTCACATAAAAGTTTATTTGTTCATTAAATAAGTAAACATGAAAACACTAACAAACTTGTGCTGTTATCCTGAAAAATTCTTAGTAAGACTTGTCCTCCTGAAACAGAGGTCATTAATTGTTTCTCAGTAATGGAAGATGTAGTATTCAAAGCAGCTGATGAATGCAAGTAAAAGAAAAACTGCCAACAGCAAGGGTAACAAGGTTCTTACTGAGGTTGCAAAATTAAACTGTAATGCATAGCATTGAATTGACACTGCAACATTTTTATTGCTCTAGGAAAGCAAACTTCACTGCTTGAAACAGAATGGACATTGTCATATCAGCACTGGATACCTACTGTTGGTAGCATTTTCTGTCACTAAACTAGATTTGCTGATGATGTCTTATGCTAGAAAGACATGAAGTATCTATAACAAGACAGAAAAGTGGGAAGTGTAAAAAGAAAAGATATGAGCAGAAGCAAATCAGAAATTACTAATGTAAGGTTTAAAGATAAGAAGTCTTAATAAGAAAAGTGTGAACCCCTAAAAAAAGCTAATTAAGAGGAACAGCAAACAGCATAGCATATAAGCACCATTGTCCAGTGGCCGCAACAAACTAGAAAAAACAGTGCCTCTAAACTCAGAATGCAGAATCTTGCAGAAAGAATAAATAGCTGAGTTGTACAGACATATTAGTAAGAATAGAATAATAATTATCTGAAATACTCTTCTCTACCTTTGGTCAGGTTTCTGAAATAAAACTTTGATCAAGTAAAATAGTCAATCAAAACCAGTCCGAGGCATATCTTTATTTAAAGTGTATTTTTTTAATGCTCAGTTCTGTTCAACAGTTGGTGAAGTTCACCATCTCCACTAGATATTTTCACTTCTCCCAGACAGCTTACCATTTTTATTACTGGAAGTTTTTCATGTCTGAAATAATGTTCATTGCCATCAACATCTCAGTTTTCATCAGAACCCTCAACTTGTGCTACAACTTGATCTTCTACAAGTTATCTCCCTTCAGTCACATATTTGTCGGGCTACTCATTGTCTCTCGCAGCACAAAAAGAAGTCCAAGGTTCACCTGTGACAAAAACAATGATTTCATTAGTCTGAATTCACAACAGGAGTTTCATTTATTAGATAAAACAATCTTTAATCGAGCATTTAACATTGTAATTTTAAAATTTAAAACCAAAACATCATCAAGAACAATCATATTCTGAGAAAGCTGATGAGATCTCCAATCTACTTATCAAATGATAGTTCCATTCTTGTATTTAAGATTTGTATTCTAGACAATGCACGAAGAGAGGAACATTCTTCAGCTAGATTCTTACACTGCTCAAACCAAAACCCATGGTGTTTTAAAAGCCTCCAAAACAAAATCCTTACTGATAGATCCCATTCCCCAATGCTGTACTATTTGGCAAATATTTGATTTAAAAGAAAAAAAGTAGCTGTGCTCCTTAGTTCTCCCATAAGTAACCTCACCAATTTTTCAGATTTTGGTCTGAGATCAGCCTTGAGTTGATTATTCTTTTGAGCGCTCAGAGCTGTTTTTACAGAACTGTTTGGACCTAAGGCAGCTGAGGTAAATTTAGCATACAAACTTTTTTTCCCTTTTTCATTACCATCTTGTTCATAAAAGTAGTTAACACACATGTGTAAGTTTAAGCATGTGTGCATCCCTAGTAAAGTTCACTGTATCCTGCCACGACAGGGCCCTGGGGCCTCAGCAATGTCAGGCTTCCTTGCTGCTGCCTTCATTAGTAGAAAAAACAAGAGTTTTAGCAACAAAACATTTGAGCCAAGGACTTTGGGACTGGGAAGAAGTACAAAAAACACAACTGCATCTAGCACAGAACATGGAAGGGTGAAAAGGGGGTGAAAGCAGCTTTCTGCCCTGCTAGTCAGCTTGGCACCAATCTCTGTGTTACCCCAACTCATGTCAGGTGTTAGCAGGCAGGACATACAGACAAATGAGAGAGAGTCTCTGCTAGGGCTCTCTTCTTGCCTGCTAGTGGCTCCCCTCCAACACAGGGGTCTGTTGGAGGCGTAGTCGGGGCATCTTTGGACCTTAGCAGCACAAGCACCCAGGAAAAAGCAGCCCACCAGGCCAAGAGAACAGTTTCAAAAGGAAGAGAAAGAAGAGCAAGAGGAGTAATAGAACTCAAGAGAGCTTTCTTCATTGACCTTGACAACGGTCCAGTCCTGTGATCACAGAGTACCTAAATGCTCCTGTTACCAAAATGATAGGTGCATGTTAACTGACATTTTAATGTAACAAAAGGCAACCTAATCTCCATAGCCAAGGACTCACAACTGCTCCCTCACCTTGTTCTTGATGCATTGTTTTTGTTGGTGTGGGTAACAACAAAGGCATAAGGATACTAGCAATCACTGAATTTGTCTGTAATATTACAAAATCACTTTAAGTTATTTCTTCCATTTTCTGAGATGCTCTAATACAGTGTTGACAGTTTCAAGTAAAAACTCCACCTGTTGCAAAAAGGACTAGCTGTTCTTTAACATACCTTCCCTAAGGCTATTTATTTCATCTTTTCAGGGTGGAACTGTTGAATGACTTTATTTTTGATCTATGAATATTAGCAATGGAAAATGAGACATTAGGATGACTTACACCAAACTTTTTAAAATCAGCTATTCTTATTCTTTTCAAAATTAATTATTAAAGAAAGCACATCAGTTTACAATTCAGGCTACATGAATGTGCTATCAAGATATAGGCATTAAAATCCTTATGCCTTGAATGTTTCCCTTGAACTTTTTTTTAAAGTTAAAAGACCACAGATATCATAAACCAAATTCAGTCTTTGTGCAGGCCAGCATTAAATTGCAGCTGTTCCCATTGTGACTGAATTGGTGTCAGGCACCTGTTAGATTACAAAGACACCATAAAAAGACCAGAACTATGAAACTTATTACAAGTCAAGTACATGAAATAAAAGAGGATCCTACCAGTTGCATCATCAGCTTCTGTGTCTAGAAGAGCATCTACTGAAGCCATGCTTGTGACTATGAAGGAGTCTGTAGTATCAGACACTCCTCGCTTGCTGAGAAACTTCTTTCAGATACTGATTTCTCTGCTTTGATCAGTGTCTTTTACTAACCTTCTGACTGTTAGGAAGGTTACACCACTTGTTGAGAAGGTTTTCTAGGCCTTCCTAACTCTTCCCCAATGAACTTTTTAAATTATAAATCCACAGGTTCAATTTGCAGTTATCTTCCAAAAATATTTATTTAATAGTTTGTGACAGATGCAAGATGTTTTCCCCCACCAAATCCACCTTTTTGGTTAAGTGTTACATACTCCTCATTTGTTAGTCCTCTCTTGCAAAGAGGGAAGAAAATCTTCAGTGAAATACATTTTCTTCAGGAGGTATCTTCTGTTCCTCCCTGACCTTTTTCCCCGGTGGAATTTTCATCCTGTGTCCTTTTTGCTCAATAAAATATGCCAGCAAAGACTTATTAATATAGGATGTTGTAAAATCAGAAGTTTCTTTCTTATTACAGCTCTGTAAACAGTTGTAACTGTCTTTATAATTAGCAAATTATAAATTGGTTGCACATATACATTGTACTATTTTCAATGTAATCTTTTCCTAAGTAATATGATTTAGTATAAAGAAGACTTAGAAAACTTTCTTTTTCATATTCACAAATATTAGGCCAGGATTTTCTAAATACTTATGCCTCATCATAAATTTACTTGCCTGAGTAATCACTTCTGAATTCAATGCCAAGTTTAGTAGTGACGCTTATAAGTAAAGTTATGCCCAGGCATAAGTTTTTGCAGGATTAGTCAAAAAAACTTTGCACACCTTTCTGAAGCTTATTAATTATGTTCTTTCCAAAGTTTCCTTTTATCCATGTACTAAAGAAACCCAAAATATATTTTGAAGAAAAGACTTTAAAGCTTTAAAAACTTGTTACTATAATTTTTTTTCCCCTAAAACAGACTATGAGCTGTTTCCCATCTTGAGCCAAGTAAGTATGTCTTCTAGTTAATACTTAATTTCAGAAGGTAAACCAGTTCATGTTCCAGACTGGAACAGTTACGTTCAGAAGAATGGTCTATTCTCCTAGATGTAGGAGGGAACTGTTGCCAGTTTGCTTCAGTTCTTAACAGCCACTATGACAGAAAAGGCAAGAACAAGAAATGCAGTAAGAGTGAGCACGTGTTCAGGTCCACAAGGGATTACGTGAGATGTACGGTAGAGAATACGCACACGCAGAGAGCCCAACGGTTCCGTTAAACAGGCACTATGTTCATTCCAAACTGTATTGCAGACTCCCCACAGAACTGCTTAAGTATCTATTTAGTAGTTAAGGGGGGGAGAATATCACCCTTTCCCCTGGAGGACTCCAGTGATATCCCTACCACAATCCTTTCCCCCTCCACCTGGAAAATCTCCCAGGAAACAAGGGTAGTCAAGCACTGATTTAGACTTCTGGAGTCGGATTCTCCTCTCAAATACATAGTATTGCAGGGTGTAACCCTGCCAGCTCCAGTGAATGAAATTTCTCTCAATGGAAGCAAGAAGAGAATATAGCTTTTAGAATTTACATCAGTGGCAACCGTGGGGAGAAAAAAAAAATCTGTTAGTCTTTGTTTTGATCCTGAATGTTGGCATTTCACTATAGCCAAACGAAACCAAAATGTGAAATCCATTTGAAATGTCTGACTTAACCTTAGAAAGTTACGCATGCCACTGTTTGCCAGTCCAATATTAGCCACTTTTACTAGATTAGCTTATAGTAAAGCTTGGCCTTAAGTTCCCCCTCAGATGAATTTTGAGCCGCTACCTAAAGAACATAGTGGAGCTATAATAAAGAACCCAAGGGCCAGTTGTGAAAAAAACAGAAGCAGCATCTCATACATCACTGAGTGAAATTCTGTTTCCATTAACAACACAGGTTTCCTCACACACTCCCGTATTTTTTTCAATGAACGATGCATAGGGTTTTGAGTGCACAGATTTGGTACACGTGCACACCAGCTGGTCTGACATGATAAAGCAGAATGAATCTGAAGAAGTTCCTGCCTGTCTGACCAAAAATCCATGAGCTAAGAGGGATTTACTCAATAGACCATCACAGATTCTATCCTGTCAAAATTAGACATTTTTTTTAAGAGCATGCTGAAATCTCTCTTCTGTCAGATGTTTCCTATTTCCAAAACACCTACATAGCAAGTGGACAGTAAACAAAGAAAATCAAGTAACTGTCTTGTTGGGTCTCACTCCACCCTGCCCCAAGTCCTGCAATGTCTGTAACTTAATTATTGCTTGATTTGAAGCTGCAACCATAGCATTTGTTACTGGAATCATTTCTCTAACTCAAATAAAATCAATCAGAAGAGCAGCATCTAGCATGCACAGACACACACTGTATGCCACAGCAGAAGCCCCGGTACCAGATCTCAATTTCATTCTTCATTGAGGCTTAGTTACCGTTCTGTTATTTTTCTGGGTGGGAACCGTCGAGAGCTAAAAATAGCACCACGATTCGGTGGCGGGAGCTAAAAATACCCTTACCCGTTCCATCACCGACTCGGTAGGAAAGGCGAAGCCCTTGGCACCTGTCACAGCCTATAACCGCTGCCGGGGGATGAAGGCAGAGTGCCGAGCCCAGGAGTTGCGCGACCGGGCAAAGTTTTACCGGCGGACGAAGACGCCACGGCGTTAACACCCCGCAGCCGCGACCCCCACTCTAATTTCGGGCTGCCCTCCCCCGGGCTTCCTCACCGCCCCTTACCCGCGTTCCGCAGCTTCTTGTTGCGGTAGACGGAGAGGATGACCAGGAGATTGCCCAGCAGGTCCACCACGATGGTGAAGATGAGGATGGCGGCCAAAGTGGAGGTCACCCAGGGGGGGCGGCGCGGAGAGCCCACGGCCGGCGGGTCCCGCGGGAGGACGGAGCTGTTCAGCTCGCTCCCGTTCACTCTCAT
>NW_008603085.1:0-1322 GCF_000691845.1 Merops nubicus | reverse complement strand
ATGCTGCCAGTATCTCTTTTCAGAAAGGCTGGAGCCTTCTCAAGAGTGTCCAGCAGCAGGACAAGGGGAAGTGGTTTTAAACTGAAGGAGACTAGCTTTAGACTGGGTCTTTAGGAAGAATCTCTTAATTATGCTGGTGGTGAGACTCTGGAAGAGGCTGCCCAGGGAGGTTGTGGATGCCCTGCTCTGTTTCTTTCGACCAAAGGTGGAAGACTCTAGCCCCTGCATCTGTTCTTTGGGAACACTGTGAGAGAAACAACTCACTGCTGCAATTGACCCTACAAACCCTGTGCTACAGGCTTCAAAGAGCATGGGAGAGCTGGCACCCATCCTGGGGAGATGCCTCTGAGCAGCAGTGTCAGAGCAGCCATGACAGTTGAGTCAGTTCTGGGGTGACACCTCTCAACGAGACTAGGTTGCTCAAGGCCTCATCCAACCTGGCCTTAAACACCTCTAGGAAGGGGACATCCACAGCCTCTCTGGGCAGCCTTTTCCAGAGTCTTGCTACCGTCATAATGAAGAACTTCCTCCTAAGACCTAGTCTAAACCTAGTCTCTTTTACTTTAAAACCATTTCCTCTTGTCCTGTCACTGCACAGTCTTGAAATTAGTCCCACTCCAGCCTTCCTGTAGCTTAATTCAGGTTTTGGAAGGCAGTTGTAATATCCCTCTGGAGTCTTCTCTGGAATGAACAATCCCAGTGCCCTCACCCTACGCTCACAGCAGAGATGCTTCAGTCCCTGTATCAAATTTATGGCCCTTCTCCGAACTTGTTCTGACAAATCTTTGTTCCTTTTATGGTAGGAACACCAGAACTGGACACAGCATTCAAGGTGGGGTCTTATAAGAGCAGAATCAATGGGGAGGATCACCTCTCTTGATCTGCTGGCCACACCCATCTTGATGCATCCCAGGGTGCAGTTCTCCTTCTGGGCTGCAGGAGCACACTGCTGGCTCACTTTGAGCTTCTTGTCAATCAGCAGCCCCAAGTCCTAATCTTCAGGGCTGCTCTCAACCAGCTCTGTACCCAGTTTGCAATTGTGCCCGGGGATTAGCCCAACCCAGGTGCAGGATCTTGAATTTTGACTTGTTGAACCTCACGGCAGTTTTCACTGGCTCATTTCCCCAGCTTATCAAGGTCCCTCTAGGTGGCCTCCCTTCCCTCAAGCGAGTTTACCACTCCACACACCTTTCTGTCATCAAAAAATGAGGGAGCCACGCAATTCTTCGTGGCATCCAGGGATGGGACAAGGGGCAAGGAACAGACGCCGAAATGCTTGAAATCACACCCAGGCTCAGGAAAACACCTGCTGGTGTCCCCTT
>NW_008603084.1:387-638 GCF_000691845.1 Merops nubicus | reverse complement strand
GGGACGGGTGTCTGCGGTGCCGCTGCGGGGTCACCGCTGTCCTCTGAAGTGACACGAACGGCTCTTTAAAGTCTTATTAATTCATTCCTTCATTCATTCATTCATTCATTTTTATTATGTGTCTTTATTTTCCCCCGTGAATCCTCCCGCAATCCAGAGAGGGAGGCGGGCAGCCGGCACCGGGCTCGGCATATTTTCGGAGGTCGAGGGCAAGGCGAACAGGCGTCGACCCAACAGCTGTTTCCACGGGG
>NW_008603084.1:0-236 GCF_000691845.1 Merops nubicus | reverse complement strand
AGTAATTGACCCATGTGCCCGCTGGGACGTCCCACCGATAGCAGGAACTAGCAACTTTTCCCAGTCTCAAGGCTGCTAAAAACGCCCTCGTGTCCCTTTGATCTCTCCTGGGAGTCCCGGGGTGCCAGCAGAGGCCAATGCCTTCTTCAGCTGTCTTCTGTACAAATCCCTCTGGCAGGTACTAATGTGTTTACTTAGGTGCGCACGGTTCCCAGCGCTGGGGGGAACCAAACGTT
>NW_008603083.1:0-4743 GCF_000691845.1 Merops nubicus | reverse complement strand
AGCCGGGGCTCATTCTCTGCCCCGATCGGAGCCGAGAGATGGGAGAACCGGTTCCTGCTGTGCCTACCTCCGGTCACACAGCAAGAGCCTTAGGAAAGCCTGATCACAGCCGGCGCTGAAATAACGCCCGCTCTAGACACCCGTTCTCTCCGGGATAACATTTGGCCCAATTTTTTGCGTTGATTTCGTCCAACCGAGGATGACAACAAAAATGTGTCGGAGAAACCCGACGCTCCGTTACGAAGCAGACCGACCGCGGCGCGCTGCTGCCCCTTTTCCGGGCTGCTTCTCGGCAAGATGTTGGATCCCTCCCAGCGGCCGGTGCTCAGCTCTGGCAGCCCCGCTCCCCCAGGCTCTGCCTCTCATGGGCCAGGGCAGAGACTGAAGGAGATTTTACAGAGCTACTACGTAGCATTTGAGGGAGCTAATTTTACGATATTATAGACTGAAAGTGTCCCATCATTTAAAACATCCCCGTAGGACAGGTGCTGCGATCCCTCCCAGCGGCCGGTGCTCAGCTCTGGCAGCCCCGCTCCCCCAGGCTCTGCCTCTCATGGGCCAGGGCAGAGACTGAAGGAGATTTTACAGAGCTACTACGTAGCATTTGAGGGAGCTAATTTTACGATATTATAGACTGAAAGTGTCCCATCATTTAAAACATCCCCGTAGGACAGGTGCTGCTTAGTTCAAGGCTGCTGCGTTTGTTTGGTTTTTTTTTTTTTCCTTCAAAATTTGGCTAACCTCGCGTTTAAACAGAGAACGGTAGAAAAGCTTTTGATGTTGCTCAGGTTTCCCGGCGGACTGCACTGGCTCGGAAGAGAGACGGGAAAACGGTGGCCTTCCTGACAGAGAGAGAGCTTTTCAGCTTGGTTTGAAACACGTCTGGGGTGAGGCTCACCCTAACGAACGAAAGAGTCGTTCAGCTCTTTCCAGACTGGGTTATTTTCAGTTTAGCAAAAAAATAAAGTAGCAGCCTGGCCTCGATCCGTGCCTCGCACCCCGGAGCTCCCCCCGTGCCAGGGCCCGGGCGGCGGTGGTAGGGGAGGCCGGGGCCAGAGCTCCTTCCTCCGGGAACCCGTCGGGCAAAGCCTCTCGGAGCCTTCAGCCGCGCTGCGGCCGTGCGAGGGCTTGAGGGGCCCGCCTGTACCTCGGGGGTCGTATCTTGTAATCCCCTCTCACGCACCCCGCAAATTATAGTCACTACCGCGGTCACCATTCAAATTTTTGGGACCTAGGATTTGCCATTTCCCCTGCCCTGGGGTCGGGAAGGCAGCCAGGGGATTTGCCCTCGACCCCTTGCAAGCCGGGTTCATCCTTGCCCCCTGTCCCAAATCTCTGCGGGGTCTGGCGGACGAACATCGCCGTACGAAGCTGCGGAATGTTTCAGTCGTGTGGGACAGGAGATTTCTGAATGGGTCGCGCCACCCTTTAGATGTCTTACAGATACCCTAGAGATAACAGTGCAGAAAGAGCAGACTCTGGTGAAATAGAAAGGAGGATGTCAGGTTCGTAAATCTAGTAAAACAACCTCGAAACCACAAAAAGAATGTTGAAAGAAAACGTAGGTCTTTGAAGGGTTATAGACTATCTTGTTTTGTTGGGCTTTATAAAAATGTGCTCCTGGGGTTTATTCAAATAATGAGCGCCTTTGACTCTAAAAAAAAGCTGTTCCAGAAGAGCTCTTTTTCTGCAGCCCAAGTTACGGTGGAGTCTCTCTAAGTCAAGTATTTCGTCCTTTGCTTTCGAGCTGGGATTGAGCCCTTGCCTCTTGTCGGAGGGCAGCCTGGTGGAACTCAGTCCCTGCTCCAGCACATCCCCTGGACTCGTGGGACTTAAAGTGATAGACTGAAATACCCTACTCAGTAGGGCCTAAGAGGGGAAAAGAAGTTGGGAACCATAAAATTTGTTCTACCAGGCTGTTATACACCGATATATGTGCACATTTATATATATGCATAGATGGAAATTCAGAGATGGATATATGTATCACCATTTATAGACAAGTATGTCCTTTATCCTTATAAATATGAATACAGATACACACCCACACACCCCCTGCCTATGTGGACACCTTAAAAATTTTGGTTATCAGAATTACCTGCCATGTTGTTCCATCACTGTATTATTTTCCTGAAGTCCTGCTGCCACCACAGTAGGATTGACAAGTATTTTCTGACTTCTACGTTTGAATAGTTTCCATTAGGTAATTTTTTTCCTTGTCTGATTTTGATTAACAACTAGCTGTCTGGTTCCCAAAGGGCTTCAGTTCTTTCCCCCCTTATGTCAAGTTTATGCTGGGATTTTGAAGATTTTCTGTTTTTCCAGTCATCCAGTCTAGGTTCTGGTTTGATTTTCCTCCCTTCAACTACACAGAGAGTATTTGGCTAGGAAATGAAGGAGGATACTTTTAAATGCATTCATGGGACTTCCACTCTCCCACCATCTTTCAATGACATTTGTAACAATTACTAAATCAGAAAATTTTCAGATGTGCTCAGTCACATGTGACTTCTTCCTTTTAAAAACCTTGACACCTTTCTTCTCAAGGCTGTTGAGTGCTTACAGCACTCAGAAAAATCGAGGAGCTATTAATATGCCCGTGCTTTCCAGCTCGATGCTTAACTTCAGTGATTATTTTTATGAAGAAGCCAGCTACACCCTTTTGGTGCTCAGGTTGTGTCATCTGTCAAACGCAGACCACAGACATCCCTTTTGTGGGAATGTTAGGAGACTAAAATTATTGAAAATGCTCTTTATTTTCTGACCAAAGGAAGTTCTGCTATAGCTGCAAGGACCATCATTCCATTTTAGTTTATGCTAAGTGGGATTTTCATTGTGCAGATATATACAGCTCTGAAGATATGAGAAGTGTGGCTTAAAATCTACTTTGAGGTTGTGAAAATCCGAGCCCAAAAGGGTTAAAAAGTAGAGTCAACCGTTGAAACATATATGGAGTTTAAATAGAAGACAACAATAGCCCTACAAATCCAAAGAACTATTATATTTAATGTTAACTGTAATGGTGTCACATTAACAGTGATTTTATCCTTTGGTAATTAATTTAATTTAGCTGCCCCTTAGCTATCAAAACTAATTTCAAAAGGCAGCATAGAGACATATACAGTTAAAAAAAAATGGACATAAATATGCACAAGCTCCTTAGTAAGTGTGAGGATAATTTATAAAAATGAGAAAGTAAAGAACAGCCTTTTCTAGCCCAGGTATATGAAATAGAAAGAACAGAGTCAAGGAATCACGAGCTGGAAGAAACAACTCAATATTTGAAAAGAAAGTGGTATTCCAAAGCAGCCTCATCTCCTTTCTCCTTTTCAAAGAAAAATAACACTTAAAAAAAATTTCCTTATCTGTGATTTTAAATGAAAGGGAAACCCAACAGTCAATAAAAACGAGTCAAGGTCTGATCCTAGTTGGTAAAATATGGCAGTATGAGCACAGAAAAGGATAAACACATTCAGTGCTTGGAATGAGTTCTTGGCAATAGATAATTTTGGTAGGTAAGACCACACAACAGGTCTTTATCACTGGGCCTATGGTCTCCTATTGGGTAAAGAAAAAAAAAACAAACCAAAACCTCTGCTCAAAAAAGTGTAAGTCTGTAAGTGTCACTTGACACTTCGGAAACCTACAATAAGGGAGATGGGAGAAGTATTAAATTTGCTTCAATCTCCAGGTGACTTTCCTTGATCCAAATGGAATTGTGCAAACTTAAGAAAAGGAAGAGACTTAAATAAGAAGCTATAAACACGAGCAGCATTTCATGTTTCACCCACCAGTAAGTGTAAGGAAGGATGCCAAACAGCTTTGCCTTGGTTTTAAAGCAAGATCATTGACTCGCTTATAGAGTTGTGCCCATTGTCAGCCTGGCAGTCACACAACAGAGATGTGAGAACAAAACAGGATCCACGACATGGGCATGACAGCCACAGATCTGGTCAGTTTGATCCTATTTGTATTTACGGATCTATTACAGACCGTTTTAAACAGCTAATTTTGGCTTGCTCGCCCTTCTTCGGTACCAGAAATGACTATTGGAAGAGCCTAGGTTCAATTGCACTGTTTAAATTGCAGCAATTAAAATTAGCAGCTCAAATCCCATAAAGAGATGCTCTGCTTTTTGTTTTAACGCTTGAAAAAGTACAATTTCATCATGCGAAGGCCCTGATAAACTTCATGCTGCTCGGGGCTTAGGATGTCAGAGCCATGAAATATTGCCTGCTGATAACATAATAGCTGAGAAATATGAGTTTTTGAAGGTTCGGGGTTTTGTTTGCTCTATGTGCATGCAGTATGAGCTTACAGTGGGAAAACAATTAACTGGAGAGGGTGGAAAAGCAAGTACTGATGGGCTGCCGTGTAACTGCAGAAACAGTGAGGAATTTCACCTGACACAATTTGTGACAGCAATCAAACAGCAAAGCTTGGCGGGGAGCCACATAGCAAATAACGGCCGTGATGGGCGAGTCCGCTATAGAAATGAGCAGAAAGCGGGACGGGGATGACACACGCACTCGCTGGGAAGGTGAGAAGGTCGCTGTGGGGTTCCCGCCCAGGGAGCGCTGGGGTGTGCTAGCTGCTCGTCCGCTTTCCAGCAGTAGCCCGTTGCTGCCGGGGGCGGGATGAACCCGGCACCTTTCCTTCCAGCCGGCCCCGGCCTGCCCGGGTGGAGAGCAGGGAACTGGCGGGGTGCCCGGGGCGGGAGAGAGGCAGCGGAGGGAGGATCGA
>NW_008603082.1:0-1211 GCF_000691845.1 Merops nubicus | reverse complement strand
GGGTCTCTTCCAACCTAAGCCATTCTAGGTTTCTATCTCATCATGAAAGCATTTTCTTACTCTTAATTATAAAGTGACTGTAGTTATGTGAATGAGAAAAAATAATTCAAGCATATTTTCACTCAATTTCAGTGAGGATTTTTTTCCTTAATTTAGAACTACACTGAATATAAAAGGAAGGAATGCAAGCTTTATCAGAAATTAAACACCTATAGTTCATGTGTTATTCTCAATGGCATTCTCAAGTATTTGAATGGGTTAAAAAAAAAAGTTACCTCAACTCTATGAGAAGAGGAAAAATTAAAAAAGCTTCACCAAAATTAAGACAGCTTGTTAGCACTTTAAGGAATGGTAAGGGCGATGTTGAGATCTTCATGAAACATTCACAAATGTTAATCCTTCTACATACAGAGATCAATTCCCAACAGGCTAACTTTCCAAACCTTCTTCAGCAGTGGTGTGGATACATTGGCTAGAGATGCACAGTTCCTCTTTCTGATCCCGAATAGGATGTATGAAGTTATGTCTCAGTGGAAAGAAAACAAGCCTGTGTTTTCATTAGAAAACTGAAGAAGTATTAAACATTAAGCAAAAAGGATATTTTACCACAATTTTCAAATTAGAACCATACATAACATCCAAAGAGAAGACTAGGCTGCCGTAACACCATGGTTCTTATGTTGTGATCTGCAGATTTCTGTGGCCTCTAGACTAATTCCAAGAAGCCTGTGAAGAGTAACGAACACAAATTTATTTGGTCTGGCTAGAATGGAGTTAATTTTCCCCATAGCAGCCCTCATAGTGCTGTGCTTTGCAATAGTAGCTAGAAAGGTGTTGATAATACACCAGTGTTTTGGCTACTGCTGAGCATTGATCCCATGGCATCAAGGCTGTCTCTCCAACATTCCCCCCTCACCAGTAGGCTGAGGGTGGGCAAGATCTTGGGAGGGCACATAGCTAGGACAGCTGACCCAAACTAACCAAAGGGATATTCCATACCATATGATGTCTGCTCAGCAATCAAAGCTAAAAGAAAGGAGGAGGGAGGAAATTCATTATTCAGGTGTTTGTCTTCCAGAGCAACTGTTATGCATACTGAGGCCCTACTACCTGGGAAGTGGGTGGACATCACTTGCTGATGTGAAATAGAGAATAAATCTTTTAGTTTTCCTTTAATTACACATGCAGTCTGTTGTGGTTTGAGGCTTGGA
>NW_008603081.1:62622-102347 GCF_000691845.1 Merops nubicus | reverse complement strand
CAGGGCAGGGCCGGGTCCCGCCGCGCTCCGGCCGCCGCTCAGGCAGGGATCCCGCCCGACCCGCGGGAGGTGAGCGCTCCAGCCTGCTGAGACGACTTTCAAACAGACGCGGCTCCTGTAAGTCAAATATTTATTCCCACAGTGAGCAAAGCTTTGAAACTTGAGTTCCGTGAGCGGGTCAGTAACTAAAGCGTGTTACTGACGCAGCGCAGTCGGTTCGGGAGCTCTGCTGTCAGGAGGGACTGACATCTCGGTGCAGCCAGCTCTCTGGAGTGGGGCTGAGGTGTTCTCCCCCCCGCGCGTGGAACTGACAATTAACCCACAAAAGAGGTGTGTGGGAAAGTAAGAGAGTTAAAAGAATGTTCGGAAAGGAGCAGCTGGAAGATGAAAGTCGCTATCTTGGTCTGTTTTACCAGTAGAGAGATAAGGGAGGTAAAGAGTATGCGGAGATGTCAAGTGATCTCCAGTTTCATCGTTCAGCGCTCATGTTATTGTGTTACTGGGATAAAAATACCTCCCCCTTAGCGTTTGCAAGCAGGATGAGGAATCGCACCCTTTTGTGTGTGATCATCCACTCAGTTCTGCATGGGGCGAAGTCAGATGGTACGTACTCATTTGGTAGGGAGGTAACCGCGGGTCTGACCGTCTGTAGATGCAGTGCAGTATGTGCTCTTGAAGTTTTGCATGTACAATAACTCGTATTTCCGTAGTCATAAGGGTTTGTCTGCACTTTCACATTTTTAATTGAAGGGCTTTGGCAGGAGGGGGAGCAGTAAAGGGCACTTTTCTGCGGGTTTGTTTTTTGTTTTGTGTTGTTTTGTTTTGTTTTTTCTTTAAACAGGAATATGTGAACAGGTGCATGAAGGGCTTCATTCTGAAACTTGTGTGGAAATGTGGAAAGAGCTGTGGGAGAGCAAAGAGGGCTGAATTTCAGCTTTCCAGATTTATTGATTTATTTTGCTTGTGTTCCTGACTTTGACTTGGATCTGCTGTAGGAACTTAGCTAAAGAAGTTAGTCTTTATGCTTCCTCGTGTCTTCCTAATGGAGAAATGCTTGGAATAGAACTTGGTATATCAGGAGAGTGAAAGGACAAATTGGGAGATACCTAAGCAAATATGGCTTGTTTCCAGGTGATAGGTATTTACTCTCCATTTGCTGATAGTTCCAGTTGGAAGCAGTTGTAAGGGCCTCTTGAATCTAAAAGAAACCCAGTATAAGTTAAAGCAGAGCGTAGACTCGAAAGAACCATAGGTTTATCATCAGTGCAAGTATACCTATTACTTAAAAAAAAAAAAAAATAATTTGTAATACATAAAACCATTTCAAGTCCCCTGTAACAAGACCTGAAGCTGAGGGAGATAGCTCAAGACTAATCTTGCCACAGATTGCAATGTTTCTATCTGTTGTAAGCATATGTGATATGCCTGTAACTGTTTTGAACTAACATTAGCATCAGTTGGAAATTTAAATGCTTTATTTGCCTAAGCCAGATAATAACCAGGTGTCTTGGCAAAACATATAGCAGTTTATCTATCATATATCTGGGACTCTGCCCTATGGAAAGCGCCAAATTAAAGGGTGAGGGCAGAAACTGATGAATCTGCGTGGCTGAGCCATGGTAGGAATTGAGCTGGGAGTATTTGTTCCCTTGCTGCTTTCATCACCTGTCCCAGGTAGCTGAGGAATTAGAGGAATGGTGACAGAGAACATTGCTGCTAGCATTTGAGTTCACTCAGCATCCCTATCCATAGGAGAACTGCACTAGAAGCAGGGAGCACAGGAAGGGAGTAGGAATAAATAGAGATGGGATAATGATCACTATCCTCCCCTCACTCCTGCTCTGTCTGATCCCACTTCTTCTTTCTTAATGTGGTACCGGTAGTGTGGAAAAGTGATCAGGGTGTGTGTAAACAAAGAGAATATATCAGTGTAGGTATAGACTAGAGAAGTGCTTTCTGGCTTTGTGAATAAATTCTCCTTGTTTCCTGTGTCATGCTTCTGTTGCACTGAGCCTTTCTGTTACTCTGGACTGTCTGCACGCTCTGGGCAGCTTGATGTGACAGTGTGGTACAGTGTGTTTGAATGGAGGGTGGGAAGAGAACAGACAGAAAAGAATAAGTGAAAATCTTGAGAATCGCCTTCCCTAAACACTTTGATAGGGTCAACAAACAAGGAAGAAGGCAGAGAGAGAATGTGCTATGAGTGCAAAATGTGGGAAAATGAAAGAGAACAAAAGACAGCAACCTGCCATTTTTCTTCCAGACTTGTTTCCTGTGTGTATCTTTCCAGTGTCTCTCTCTTCAAAACAGACTCTCACAAAACCCTGGAAAGCACTACTTTCAGTCTTACTAGACTATTCAGAGACAGACCAGAAAATTAGTTCACTTTCCTCACAGCTAGGGATTTGTTTGATTGAGGCTTTCAGCTCAAACAAATGAGGGCCTTGACCTGGTAAAATTAGCAGAGGACTGTGCTCATACAGGTAATGCAGAGCATCAGTGGAGCTTTGCTAGTTAGCAAAAAATCCACCTCCCCCCAACGATATTTACAGGGATAGGATGAAACCATCTTCTTGCTTTAGATGTTCATAGGATGATTCAGAGGATTTAGTGTTTACCAAAGTACAGAAATTATGAACAAGTGAATATGTGTTGTGATAGTGGTCCCTCAGTATAGATGCAGCGTGCAATTGTTCAATGTACAGTACCAAGCAAGGCTTTTCTGCATTTTCCAGAAATAAATAATAGTGTAGAAATAGTAATGCAACAGAAGACAACATCGTTTAGAGCAGTAGATAAGAACCTTCAGAAGTCGCCTTAGCATTGGTGACACTGCATCATTCAAGCCTCTGGAGACGTTTATTATCTCAGTTTGCCACCTCATCCTCGAAGTTCAGTGATTTCAACTTCTTAAGGTATAATGAATTTCTGGTAAGCTACTGAATAGAGTTTAGCCAGCAGTGGCTGCCCTTGAAGGCATGCTTGATCACTTCCCAGAGTTCAGTGTGAAATCATTTCACTTCAGGAACTTGATCCCTTGAAAACTGGGAAGTTTAAGCTATGACCTATTTTAAGTTTCCTAAATTTTCCACAGTTTGCTCTTTTCTGTGCTATCAACTCACCTGTTACTTTGAAGAGCTGACAAAACTGAGACTCCCAGCTTTAGACAATCTGTTCTTTAACTTTGTCTAAGCACCAGCTATGAGGTGATAACATCTTTGATAAACTGAGAGAACTTGAATTTCTTCCTGCCACCACTTTGTAGGATTTTGATCTTTTAAATAGATGCACATTAAGCCACAAAATAAAGGTATGGGTTTTTATAGCTTGATGTCTCTGCCTATAAGTTTTATCACAATGTTGTTGTTTCAAATCTGTTATGACCTTATAACATTGAAGCTACCTCTCTTGTTTCTCCTCATCTTCATGTGTTTATTTGCTATAAAGCTATTTCCCGATAGCACTTTGCTCTTATTTGGCAATTCATTGATGCAGAGAACAAAGAAGTTGAATTACAAAGATAACTCCTTTCTGAAAGAAACATAAAAAGTAAATATTTATGGCACTGTTGACAGTCTAAGTCAATTTGAGCATTTTTTGTTTATACTGTGCATTGGCCAAGTTACAATGTAGTTGTTTAAAGGACTGTAAGCATGACCTGGATTTTAAACTCGACTTTGATAACCTGTAAACCAATATTGTCACAAATGTTGTGTAGCTTACTAGTATTTCTGGAAGACCTGTAACCCAAAGCTGCTGAGAAGAAGGAGCTGTACATTTTCATACCTATCAAAGAGTAAAATTTGTTATCTTCATATGCATGACAGGACATTATTTCTCTGCCAGGTGATCAACAGACTAATGGGGAGCTATTAGTGGTTTTCTCAACTCTGTGTATGTGATGTATAAAACATATTCTTATATTTTATATCCACATAAAAATGTGTGTTCATCTGTCTAGCTGAATTTTTCAGGTAAAACTTGATGTAAATGAAGATAAAAGTTGATAATTGAATACAGGGGGAAAATAGAGTGCTTTAAGGTTTAGAGAGAAAAAGAAACCTTATGGTGACCAGATAGTATATGGCAGACAACATGCCTGGAATGGTGAATGATGGGTCTGACTTCCAAAAAGTTGCAAGGACAAATTGTGAACTGCTGATTGTATGAGAGGTCTTTTGAGTATCACCCGAAGCCCTGGTGATAAGTTGATGATGATTTCCTGAAGGGAATGTGAATTTGGAGAAGATATATCGGCAGGCCTGGTTCTCCTTCAGCAAAGTCTTGAATTAGAGGCTGAAATAAGACTGAACATTCAAAGGCATGCTGAATGGAACAAAAAAAAACAGGTCCAAACCCTGGCTCTCTTACAAATTTTGCTTATCAAGTGCTGACTGTGAGTCTTGTTTACATGAGAGCAGTGATGTAGCATGTATGAATATTCATGGAGAATGATTCACTTGTGGGCTATGTCTTCATACTCTGTAAGATCAACAGATCGTATGCTAGTTAAAGTAATGACTAAAGATAAATGAAACTGCTGAATTCTGTTCTCAATTTCAAGCCCTGACAGCATGAACTGCTGTTTTATTTTATTCTCTTCTGAAAACAAGTCTGGTTGGTGTCCACGTTCTGAAGTGAGGTGCTTGGGGTTGCCTCTTGTTTCTGTCTGTACTGCTCACGCAAAGAATCAATTTTGTTTCCAATCTGCACAGTTTTCAACCCAATGTTTATTTCAGAAGTCTTAGTTAGGGGAAGATTTTTTCCAAGTGTCTCTTGAATGTAGTGAATCGTATTTCTTCCACAACAATATAGTGCAGATCGTAGCATCTGCATTAATAATGAATACTCAGAACATCTTACTCTAATGAAATTGCAGTAGGATTTGTGAATGTGTTTCTGTGATGGTAAGAAATTAATGCATATAATCCAGCCAGCTCCTAAACAGAAGTATTTTGATGCTGCAGTCCAGAGGAAAAACTTTCTCTAGCGAAGACCTTGGGGAGGTAAATCTGATCTTTTAAGAAGATAGGAAACCAGCACAAACCATCCTGGGAAGCAAAGTTTTGGCATTTCACCTGGACAGTATTTGTTGTGTGCAGTAGTAGACAGGGGATGTACTGAGACCTTAGTGCGTAAGATTTCTCCATCTTTTATTTAGAATGTTGTATCATTCTGTATTTCATAATGAAATTTCCATTCAATCATCATTGTTCTATACATTTAGTACCTTAGTGACATTCCAGCCAGTGTTAACGTACATAGTAGTCAAAACAAGCTCTTGGGAGTTGAAGTGGGTGATTGGAAGAGGTGCCTTCCAACCTCAGCTGTTCTGTGACTCAGTTATTCTGTGATAGCACTCCAGTATGCTTAATAAAACTCTTCTTGTTAAGTTTAAATACAGGTCTTTACAGAGCAGTTACTCAACTTCAGCTAAGGGCTTATGTTATTAATTCCATGCCTCTTTCATGCAGAAACCCTCTTTTTTTTTTTTCCCTGCCAAGTTTTCATGCCCAGCCCCGGGGATGAAGTTGTGCTTTGGTTTGCTTGTGATTGTAACCTCTCCATATACTTTGCAGTGAGGGTACAAGTGAGAAATCACATAAGCATGGGCCTTCTTCAGTGGCCTTGCCATCACTTCCTGAACAGTTTCAGTGGCAGGTTGATGGTCATCCAGCATACCAGCTGAAAAAAATGGCAAAATGAGTGGATCTTGATGTGTTCAGGACATGTTTGGACAACTTCAGAAACCGTGAGACTGTAGGAAATGTGGTAATAGCTTCAACCCAAATTCTCAGGCGCAGACCACAGCTACCCTTGTTAACTGTGCATTAAATTCAGTTACTGCTAAAGAAACCCAAACAACCATAAAACCCCACACCTTGCCCCATACAAACTAAAGAACCTTCTCTAGCTGAACTTAGGGTATATTTATGCAAGTGCATATATACATATACAAGTAAAGCATTTGTTGTATGCTCAATTTTAATACATAATTTAATAATTATTTCAAGAAAGGAAGAAGGACAAATTAAAATATGGAGCTACTCATGGATCAGAAACACAGATTGGTTGTTAACAAAGCAGAATATGTAATTATCTTCAGAAATGTGTTCATTGCATCTGAAAAAGAAAATTAGTCAAGTGAATATAGTTTTCTCGGAAGAAGTCTTCTTTAATGAGAAGTATATATACAATGTATTTTAGTGTTATTACAGGTTATATTAAACCTGAAAAACTCAATCATAAATATTCTAAATGAGAAGTTAAATATTTATTGAAACAAAATGTTCTTCATTGTAGGAAGCTGAATGTATCCAAACTAGTAATTTTACCTGAAACTGAAAAGAGCAATTTATGGTCTGATCTGTCAAACTTCATATGTATTAAAGGAAAGTCATGTTAGAACCTTTTGTTGCTAGAAGAGAAGAGAGTTGTTATAACAAGCTTTTGTGGAAGAAAAAAAGACCTGTTCTGGCCTGCTTTGCAGAGCAGAGTGTAGTGTTGTGAAAAATAATAATCCGCAACAGTTACTCACCTACATTTTGTCCAGTACATGCAGCATTTCATAATAGTTGTAGGTTAGGCTAAGGATTAGAAAACTTTTGCAAGAATTGTGGTGCGAATCTGTTTTGCTTTGATTCTATTCTCCATTCTAAGTAGGACCTTTGGTAGTGTCTTCGGTTTGGCTGGTAGGTTGTGAAACTCAGCTGGTTCTCATTTCATATAAACTACTTGCAAAAGCATGCGCTGTAGAAGGCTGCTTTTTTGATTTTAAACATGGCAAGAGGGGTTTGTGTTTAGAATAAATGACTTGCTACCAAGGGAGTTCATGCTCTAGAACGAATTTCGTTCACATTCACCAGTCATTCGTAGTTGACTTAATTAAAGCTTCTGATTATTCAGGGACTAAATGTGAAGGAGGGGACTAGCAGTTGCTCACTTCCTTTGCAAACCCAGCTTTGGATACTTAGAAGCAGAGGTTTCAAATCAGTTGTGACTGGTAAAACAGCTATTCCAGGCAGCTTGCCTAGTTTGCCAGGCAGTATGTCTGGAAGTAACGTTTTACAGTGAATGTATTTTATTTGCTTTTCTTAAGTAACAAAGTAAACAGTACTGTTTCTGTTAGCAAAACTATCCCTTATCAATAAGGACTAATAGAGAAGAAACAATTTCCTCATGACAGAACAGTATTTCCATGTTTATTAACATGACCATATTTTTCTTTTCAAGTAGGAAAAGACTGGATTTTTTTTTTCCCCAATTAATAAAACTGTCTTAAATATTTTTACTTGGAGATTTTGAAAACCATGGAAACATAGGGGACTAAAATCTCTCTTATACCTAATAGCAAATCAAATTTTATTACAAATTCATTATGAAAGTATAAAGATATTACAATCCCTGATACGGGAGCAGAGTTTGATCCATTTTCTGGAAAATGAAATAAACTGAAGAAACTGGCAGTGAATCTGATATACTTTTCTCTCCTAAAATAGAATGCGAACTTATTTTCATCCAGTGGACAGTCATTTGAATAGGTTGTGTGTTTGTTTTTTATTTTGATTTTTATGCACTGTCACTTGGCCCCAGATGCAAGAGGTATTCTTCTTGAGGTATTTTTCATACAGACAATTCATCTGGTAGGTCTTAGGAACTAAAGGGCTTTGGAAGTGATTACCCTGAAATAATTCCGTTTTG
The DNA here is from genome assembly GCF_000691845.1 of Merops nubicus. Lineage (NCBI taxonomy): Eukaryota > Metazoa > Chordata > Aves > Coraciiformes > Meropidae > Merops > Merops nubicus. The sequence goes on along the minus strand of NW_008603081.1, from coordinate 94,646 downwards.
TGGCTGCTTTAATAAACAAGTCTGATAAATGCATTGTTATATAACAGTAAAATACATTATTACGTTATTAATTCAGGAAACTTCATACGTTTATTCACATTCAGAACAAATATGATTGGAAAGCCTTTCAAATACTCTGAAGTAAGACAGGGTGTTTAAGAGCTTGACACAGAGTATCCCCTTGGATGTCATTGCTGTTTGGGATTGACAGAATGCTTTAGGACTTCTGGCCTTTCCATGATGACACTCGGGCCCTTTCAAGTAATGTATTAATTCTGTTGCATTTGTCTTGTGTGTCAGTACAAAGCTGTGTAATCCATTTATTTCAGAGCTAGTGAAATTTGACAAACTTTATAACTATATATTGCTTCAGGTACTGTTATACTCTAGTAGTTGCAGTAACAACTGCAATTTTTATATGTATTTCAATCATGTGAAAGGATTTTTTCTTTGGATTTTTCTTTTCTAACACATAGTAGCACAAATTTTTAGGCTACACCTTTCTTTTTTGGCAAATACTGTTGACATTGTTTGCGTTCAAGTAGTTAATTAAAATACTTAAATGGAAATTAATCTAGATAAATCCTGTGTATGTTCATTGTTATGTTTTAACTTCTGTATTTTTCATGCACTAAAAGTAATGGGAATTCACTATTAAAACAGAATAAAAATGATCCTTTATACATACTCCACTGATTAATTACACTGACAGCATCCTGAGCTTCAGATGTAAATATGCATATAAACACTAGAAGAATACTAAGTTTATGAATGGGTCTGTTTCTAGGTCTAGTTCTTGCATTCACTTTGTGTTCAAAAAGGCATTTTTCAACTTCAAAAGCTTTCTGTAAGCCAAAATGATTGAACTGGAATATGGTAGCTTTGGATAGCTCATACACGGAACCAGTTTTCCTGAGCAGTTAGTCTCTTTCTGGAAATGACATGTACTTTTTAAGTTTTGCAATTTCAAATAGACGTTCTGATGCATGGAACTGTGGATGTGCATTTTCTTCTTCTTAGTCCTATATATCGTGTATTTTATGAAGTTAAATTTAAATTGATTTGACTTAAACTCAATAACATGATTTGACACAGGAACTTGTTCATTTTACATTTCTATAGCACAGAGAATAAGTGCCTTAAAATGGTTGGCAGACATGGCATGGTGGGCTTTGTGGTTGCTAAGAACTGGAGGATGCCTAGCATGGTGGACAATAAAAGGTGCTGTGTATAACAGCAGACTTCCAGGATCTCTCTTGTATCCTCTGCTGTTGGATGGATCTGCTTCATGCAAGCAGCATATTGGGCACTTCAGAGCTCTTAAAGGCTATAAAAAGTTTGCACCAAACACTCAAAACTGGCTATACAGCTACCTGAAAGCTTACTTGTTCCAGTTTTGGTGATAGAGTGAAAACAGTAACAATGCACATAGATGAGCATGAAATAGAAAAGCAGAGCCCTTGGTGGGTTTTCAGTGTGGTGATTCTTTTAAGATCCTTTGCTCGGTAAATGTGTTTTTCTGTGAGCAAACACAGCTCCTTCATAGTCAAATGAAGCTTCAATAATCGTATGTATCTAGCCACATGATCATTTTGGGCTGCTTCATGTTCCCTTTAAACTCTTAATGTGTCTTTAGTCATCTTGGTATTAGTTTTTCTTCTAGGATCCACTGGAAAGCCAAGAATAAAGGATGTCACATTTTTCTTGCCATCTGTAATAGTGTTTCTTTAGCTGGGAGATATTACAAATTTCTCTCACCTATGTGAATTTTAAAAATATTAGATATTTCTTTTGGGTATCAAGTTATTGTTCTGTCTATCTTGCAATACTGTCTCTGTAAAATGCTCTTTTTTTAATAATTAGAAAATTATGTTAATCCATTAAGTATGAAAAGTAAATAGAATAGGAGAATATATCATTCTCTAGCAGTTGGCTATGGCACAGTATTTAATACAGCTACTTCTTTACTTGTTGGCCAGCTCTCCAAGGAGTAAGATGTCCCATATTTTGAATAATGGAAGAGCAATATCAGCAAAATGTGTAATTTTAGATCAGGATTTACCTTGCCATGAAGAATTTTTAGCTCCTGGTTATATCTATTCTTCAGACAGAGAAAGAGGAAAAACTTGAAGACAGCTTTTTCCAAAGATATTTTCACTAATCTTCAGGAAACAATCGGTATAAGAAAGTTTTGTTTATAAGCATAAGCATTAAATTGACCCAGCTGTTAAAATTTATATTTTCATGGATGTGTTGAGTAATGTGGGATATGGTGCTTTTCATAGTGATCTATTTGTTCTTCCATGTTCAATGTTTTTAGTCCAGGCAGATTCACTTCCATTAAGTTTGCTGTTTCCAGAAGAAGTATATATTTCCTTCCTTTGTTTCTCACAGACACTGTCCTCAAAATTGGTACTGAAGCTGAAATTCACGCAGATGTACTCGATACTGTCAGGCCCTGTTAGTGTGACTTCAGCATGTCTGTGTTACAAGGTGCAGGGTGAGTCATATGAAACAAGCCTATCGATTTTTCCCATTATTTATATATTGTTGCACAAAATGTTTCAAAAAGGGAAAACACTAATCTTTTCACAGTCAAAAAAGCTGTCATTTTATGCTTGGTTTTAAGCCTTATGTCTAAAGCTGAGTTTAGACTCCACAGAAGTCTTCATACCATATTAGTGAAGTTGAGCCAAATTAAGGACAGAGCTTTATAACCTGCATAACCCAAGAGTAGATAATTTCTTAATGAGAAATAATCATAAGAAATATCTTATTTGTGTCTGTGTTAGAGTGTTTCTCCGTATAGTCTAACCCAGATCTCAGCTTTTTACCTTTAGAAATGCTGTGGATGAAAATTGTCTCTTTTGATTCCAGGAAAACAGTTTTCTAGCTTAACCCTCCTCTTTTTTCTGAGACTCTGTTGCAGAATAACAGATCTGGGGGATCTCAGTGTCCACTTGTGCCAATTCCTCTACCAGTCCTCATGTTCTTTAGTGTCTGTCCATTCTAATCCTCCAAAGTGGGTTATTTCTGTAAAGATTCATTGCTTTTGCTCTGCTTGGAAACATTCATGTATTCATCTTTGTCAGAACGTATTTCTTTTGTGGCATTTTTCTAAAGGTCAGAAATACCCTGCAACTGGAATGCTACATGTAGCCTTGGTCATCTTATCTCAACAACACAATAAAACAAGAACAAGTCTATAGAGAAGCAGTGAGTGTGTTGAAAAGTATGGATTTGGTTTACTCTGAGGTGAGACCTTCAGAATAACAACTCCAGTTCAAGAGGGATGTTGTAAGGGAGAAAGGGGAATAGGACTGGGAAGAGTGTAAGATATTGGCATGAGAAACTGAGCAGTGGTTAACCTCTGGATTGTTTTTTTTTCTGTAATGTCAGAGCATTCCCTGAGAAATTATACAGATTGGGTTTGAAAAGAATGAGATAACCATGCAGAGGGTAGGTCCTTCAACATCTATGAAATATGATGGTTCCTATCCAGTGTGTGTTTCATAAGACCTTGTGCTTGCTGCCTGTTGTGACAGAGCAGAGGCTGATGGCTGTGCGCCTGTCCCCACTGACAGTCCCCAGAGACGGAGCGCTGGGCCAGACAACTGCTAGTCTGCACGGGCCTGACTCTTCTTACGGCGTCCTGGGGGTTCCAGAAATACAGAGCTGTTTCCTGCCTCTGAGTCACATGAATTTGATGGATACCTGTCTTGATAATACTACAGGCCATAATAAGTAGAAATTGAGGCAAGAAGAATGATTTTTATTCATAAAACTTACCAAAATGCAGCAAGGCAAACAAAAATGGAACATTAAGATTTTCCATAAGGGACTGGCCTGATCTGGTAGGTTGTCAGGGCCAGACTGAGAAACCTTTGTTTCAGAGAGATTTGAAAAGGCCTGAGAACTCTTTATGAACTATAAGAAATGTTAGTCAGAATTCTCAATTTTTAAAGAATTTCAGCAGCATAGCTTGTCTAAATTTTTAGGATTTTTATAGAGGACAGCTTTGAATACCTCTGTCAATCTTATCTACTTAATCTCTCTCAATTTATGTGAGGCTCTTGTCCTTGGTTTTACTCTAGGGCAGAGTTCAATCGTGCATGAATTCTGTATTTAATTTTATTATCATTTATCACCTTTCAATTTACTAGAGCATGAGTTTACTTTCACAGGATCACGCGTTATATAATTTTTTAGCTTTTCTTCCAAGTTTTTCAACTCTTGCATGTTTTTGTTGGTTTGGGTTGCCTTGGGTTTTTTTGGGGGGACAGGCTGGGGGTGGGGTACACACATGACAGGAGGAGTGGGTACAATTTCCCAGGCATTGGCATTGGATCTGGAGTTAAGTAACTTAGGAGACCTAGTTGAAATGTTGACCTTCATGGAAAAAAATCTGAAGCTGTGAGTTTGAGGCCAGTCAGTACCTGAAATTATAAAGGACATAAAAAAAACCCAAACAAACAAACAAACAAAAACAACAACAAAAAAAACCATAGTTCATTCTGAGTGTCAGAATTCTTGGGGTCTAAGTCTTCTTAATTTTAATACTTATATAACTAACTGTGAACTGTGGTACAGAATCTGACTTTTTTGTGACATTCATCTTTGCATTTTTTTAAGACCAGAAACGTTCACGTTTTGGATTATAAACTTTCCTCTCATGTATTTTACCAGGCAACGCTTTATTCAGTTAAAGTTTAAATCCAAAGATTTTATTCACTGTGATTTTTAAAATCTTTAACAAACTAGAAATTGGAACTAGTTAGGTGACAAATGAACTAAAACAGTTGGAGGTTGTGGGTTTTTTATTTAATACAGTAATAAATAATTAATGCAATTTTGATTTTGATTTACAGAATTAGAAGCTACAACATTTCCTTTATACAGTGCATAACAGAGAGAAAACTTAAAATATCTGACAATTTAAAATTAAATTATGAAGTGCTTTTTTTAAGCTTTTATGAACAATGTTTAAAACAACATTTAAGGAATTAAAGGCTTTCTACAGTTGATAGAACTGCTGTAGAGAGAAGCTGAAGAAACTTTACTTTGCACATGCCATTCTGTCAACATCAGCTTTTGTAAGTAAGGATGAGACTTTGTACAAACATTAGTCAGGAAATTTCTTTATTATACCAAAAGCAACTGTAACTTAATATCCATGAGTCCTGTGGAGGAGTTACTGTGAAGTGATTTGTGCTCTTAAAGCATCATGAAGCATCAGTCAGATGATTTGGCATATTTTTAAGGGTACTTTCTTTTTTGCTTCCCCCTCCTTTCCCCCAAAATTGAAATTCAGACTCATATTAGCAAACTTAACAAGTTAATTTTTTGAAACAGATGTTTGGCTTTGACTTCGCTACTTCATAATGCATCAAATTTAACTACATTCAGTTCCCTTGATATTTTAAATCAAGTGATTTAGTGTAATGTTTGAAAACAACGTAGTTCTTACTGCTTGACACTTTTATCAACAACACACAAACACAGTGGTTTTACAGAGGCCACAGTAAGACCCAGCTTCCTGCATAAGTTGGTTTAGCTTACTTAGTTCATTAGCTTAGTTAACTCATTTTCCTCGTAGAGGTATTGTACTAGTACTGTGCTTCACCTGAGGATGTCCCTTCCTCTAGGGACTCCCAGCAACATGTTGACAAGTGACTTTACTAGTTCTTTTACCATCTACCTGAAGTAGTTCAGTGTGGGGTCTTCATTCAACTTTGGCTAATCTGTAGTTTTCTGTAGCGCTTCCCCCTCTCCAGTAGTGTGGACCCTTTACACTTTCTAGCTGAAAATAAATTATTTTTTTAATTCTTATTCTACTTATTTTTAATAACTGTATTCTCACCACCATGAGAGTGGTGAGACCCTGGAATGGGTTGCCCAGGGGGTGGTTGAGGCCCCATCCCTGGGGGTCTTTAAGGCCAGGCTGGATGAGGCTCTGGGCAGCCTGATCTGAGGTGTCCCTGCTCATGGCAGAGGGGTTGGAACTAGGTGATCCTTGTGTTCCCTTCCAACCCTGACAGATTCTGATCTGTTTTAGCAGAGGGCTTAGTAGTGTTGGCTTGATGGTTGGACTTGATGATCTTAAAGGTCTCTTCCAACCTAAAGGGTTCTATGATTCTGTGATTCTATGAAATAAAAACAAGACTAAAGAGGGCTTTTACGCAGAGGATAGTCTATGAAGGAAGGGTTCCATGTACCCTTCTGCCTATACCAATGAAGCAAATGAAGGGGAAAAAGAGCAAGTAGTGCCTGTATTAACAAATAAATTAAATTTAAACTATAATCAGATGAATAGGATTTCTGGATGGGTAGTCCTGGAGGATGCTGTGTAAGTGGTGTTCCTTAGGCAGTCATTCTAGTGATCAGCAGAAATTCTCTTACCAGCAGCTGTGGATTGTTATTTGAGACTAAGGATTAACTTAATTAAAGAGGTATGCCAGGTTCCTAAAGGCCAGAATGCAAATAAGTATTTATAAATTCTGTATTTGATGGTGTCGTGAGAACTACTGAGCCAGGTTGGAGAGGTGAGTCAGCCATTATGTTCCTCTGGGGTGACTGGATGCAATACAGCACGTGGCTGGGGGAGAAGCAAGGTGGGAAATGGTGGGAGTTCATTTTTGTTCATTTCCAGCTCAGGAATCGTTTTGGAGCTAAAAAAATCTTAGAGGGCTTCTGAAGCTTACCCAAGCCATTTATTATTTCATTATACCATTAAGTACAAACCAGTGCAATACTTGAATTTGAATTTTTAAACAGTTTACAAACATGTGTTTATTAATCCCAGAAAAAAAGTTGATGGCAGTTAATTATTAGCTGTCTTCTAAAGATAAGAGGAATTTTTAGGCCACCCAAAGCACTAAGGCGAGGTCTGAATTTAAAGAGTTTTTGTCAAAAACCTCACCCCTCTCCATAACTGATTAAGTTGGCAACCTCTTTATTAAGAGCAACCTTGGAAAAATACCTGACTTACGAGTTGCCTTAATGTTCCTGCTCTTATCTCTTGACAGTTGCTGGTTCAAGGAGCCATCAAGGATTCAAATTTAATTAAAGCTTTCATAATTCTGAAAAACATCTTGCTCCTAGTGAATATGTCTGTGAAAGATTATATTCTTTTTGGACACAGTAAGCTATAGTTTTACATACAGAAAGTAGGTTGAGAAATTTGCGAAGGATACTAGTTCTACCAGAGATTTTTCTTTTTATTTGAAATGCAAATCTCAAATTGGGATTTATAGAGTAAAGCTAGTGGAGCGAAATATTTAGGGCATTCAGACCAGTTTGCTCCGTCTGCACTTCCTGGAAGATCTTATTACTTAGGTAATTATAACTAACTGGGTTGCAATATCTTTTTCTGTGGGCTGGGCTCTACATTAGTATGAGTGTGTGGCTTAGAAGGGATGATGATAATTTAGACTTACTTCTTCTTAACAGTAAAACTTTGGCTATTAATAGTGAGGAATTTTTCCTAATCAGGAAAAAAAGTAAATTCTTTTCTTCTTAGGGACCTGAAAAGGTGAGTAGATCCTGTTCTTGTATTTTGCTGGTATATAAATTGATCTAATACGTACTGAAAGTTAGTATTTGCTAACATTAAAGCTTGCACTATAATGTTAGAGATAGTTTTTGTTTAGTCCTTACTAAAGCTGAAAAAAATCATGTTTTAAAATATATGTATATTATTATATAGGAACATGAGTCATGGTATTTTGCATCTGTTGATGTCATTCAGGAATGAAAACTGTAAAATGAATTGCAGTTAAAATACCAGCAAATAGATTGATCCTGTTTGAGACACACGGCATGCCTTGGGATTGATAATAAAAAAGAATCTACAACTGCAGATATTTCTAAAGAAGTAGATCAGAAATAGTAACTGAAAGCATATAACACCTAACAAGTTATTTTCATAATATTGCTCAGAACAGTCAAACTGTAAGAAGGGAGTGTCTGGGAAAGTAAGACTTGCCTGAAGCACAAGCAACAGGTCTGTCTAGAAAAAGATGTCAAGCAAGTAATATTACATTATCTCTCTGGAGCAAAGAACATTGCTTTTATTAATAAATCATTGCTTGATCAGCAGGTTTTACTCTAGCTTAATGCAGCTAAGCAGCAAATACACTGTGAATACAGGTGAGAAAACAGTGTGGAAGCTGGGAGGAGATAGAAGACTTGGTTCTGGTGGTAGTTTTCAACAAAACTTTCTGGTTTGTGCCAAGGACTTAATTGAAGTTTTTTCTCTAAGTAAAATTTCAAGTCTGTAATGCAATGTATCGGCATTTTCTGTACCTTTTTCACTACACATGGTCAAATACTATGTTCACTATTCAGAAGACATGGCAGTCCTGCATTTCTTACTGTAACAACCGTGTATTGCTCCATCTGCTCTAAGCACACAGAGCAGTAGCTTACAGCTCAAAGAAGAGCATGCAGTGCAATCTAGCAATAGAAACTCTATGCTATTTTCAGCATTTTTCACTCTTTCTCCCTTCGAATTTTGAGCCACTCTGCTGTCCTGATCTGCCAGCACAGCTGGTGGCCATAGATTTCTGTGGAGGTGGCTGGTGGCCACATCCGCCAAAGGAGCAAGGCAGCCTAGGAACCTCTTTGGCAGCTGCTTACTGTCTGTGGATTTCCTTTCACTGGGGTGGTTATTACTCATGTTGTGGTTGCTTTGAACTAAGAGAAATATTGCAAGGAAGGAAGCTTATTGCAGCTGAGAATCGGGTATCTCTAGAGTGTTTAGTGAATCTACTAAGATACTGGCAGGTCAAAGTGACAGCAGAAGATGGGAATTTACCAAAACTAACACACTGAAGCAACAGATTCAAAGGCAGTGTCTGTAAAGTTCATATGTGTAAGCATTCTGAAATTTGAAGTTTGTAACAGCTGACTTAATGATTTACCAGATTATTCTGAGCATAATTTGTGTTATTTCTGATACCATTACATTAAGTCTTTGGATCAGATGCATTTTGATGAATTTCAGTTACATTTAGTATTGTTCATACTTAAATTATTGTTTTGACGGGAATGGAGAGACCAAAACAAATGGTTCATTTACCATAGTCTTTGCTTTGGGTGACACTAAAGATTTTTCTTCTCTTTTCTGATAAGGCATTCTCATATTACTCTTCAAATTAATTTGATCTGAAGTTAAATATTGGCTTACCCATTACTTCAGTGGCAGAGCTCAAATTAGAATATAGTAGTTTCTAAATCTTATTCCTGCATCTGTTCCTCTAGATAGTGTATACAAGATAAGTGTATACAAAGTACACTAGAACGGATTTAGGACACACCTTACTGGTAATACAGAGATTATTAATAAATTAGCTTTCTTTGTGTGTATTTCAGCAGCACCATGGAGAAAAGCCTGTGTCTCAGAATTCTTAGTTTGCAAGACAAGGAAATAGTTTTGAGTTGTTAGTAAGAATTTTCCATTGTACTGAGGTGATTACTGAGATTGAACATTTCTTATGATGCAGTAATTTGGACTCAGCCTTAAATGTACTTTTTAGGGATTATATTTTTTTCCTGATGGCCCCTCTGAAACAAAACAAGAGCAAGTTTTTTTTTGTTTTTTTTTTTGAAACTGACTTTATTATCTGGCTGCTGATCCTGCATCCTAGTGTTCAGGCAGGCCCCCCCTGAGTGAGTATATGTGGGTAGTTTAGCTGCCAGTCATGGAATTGGTTGTGGTGGCCACTATCTAAACTATCACTGGATGAACACCATAGAAAAATAGTTTTATCAACGTGAATTGCCACTAGAGATTATTGTAATATTTATTTAAATTCACAGTAATTGAATTCTTAGCATAGGTAATTGCATGATAAATACAGGTTAGTGGAAGCTCATTGGCATTGGAATAACCAGCCCCACAAATACACGACCATTGCTGATACACTCACCTACAGGCCACAGCACTGGGTGGGTATCCCTAGCCATTGTCAGGCAGGTGTCTTTTGTGGTGCTTAGAAAGCTGTCAAAATTGAACACATTTGAATCACAGTTTTAAAAACTTGCTAAAGCAGAAGACTGAAGGTCAAAATTTGCACAAGAGAAATCAAAACTTTATGGCCTTTTAAATGCTTTGTCAGTATTTTGTTGGTTTTTATTCTTGTATTTTGAGTTGTGTATTAGAGCACTGCAAATATCATGCATGAGTACGATCCCTCTTCCTCAATGCGTGGGCACTGGTTTCATACTTCAGCAATGAAGTGATGTGCAAAAGGGCCTTATTAGAGAGAGAATTAGCTCACAGGCAGTGAAATGGACAGCGTAAGTTCTTTCCCCCTTTAAAATGTCATCTGTTGACAATAGCAACTGCTGCTTGACTAAGAGTCCAGCAGCACCAACTCACAAGTAGATACTAATTTTGGAACATTTTGTTTGTTATCCTTAATGTCAGATGGTGACGTAAATGTCTTTAATCTTGTTTTAAAGAGGCAGTAGTAACTTTTGAAACTTCATACTCATGACATTTTGATTATCGGAACAGAAAGAATTTTATTTTCAGTGTCATGAAAGAAGTGGTATAAAGATTGAATTGGGGTATAAAAAGGAGGAGTAAAAATGATTTCAGAATTGTCTTTACTCTTAAGGCAGCCTTCTTAAAGCAGAGCTCCTACGGAGTTCTGCTTATATGTTAATTGTGTTTTTTGCCGTGTGTTCATGCCTTCATTGAAAGCTAGTCAGCCCACTTTCCCCACAGAGCAAAAGGTCGAAATGCACTGAACTTTGCATCTAGGAAACCACTGTTAAGGATGAGGGGTAGGGGAATCTGAAACTTCCAGTATCTCAGACTGTTTAGTTTTGTTTCTATCCATACTTCCTTGTTTTTGTAAAACATTTTAAAAAAACAAACCAAACAAACAAAAAACAGTGATGAATGAAAACTTTAGAAATCCCAAGTCATCTTTCAATAGGAAGAATTTTGTTAGTTTTCATACTACTAGGCTGTGTTTTTGCCAGTGTGGAATTCTTTTCTTATGTGGCTTAATTTATGGTGTAACTGTGACATGTATTTTTCTGTCAGGTCTGGTTTAGTGTGATACAAATGGTTTTATCTGTCATTTCCGTAGGACAAGAAAAGGTCTGAAGAAATCACAGATGATGGATTCTAACGCTAGTCATATGCTGGAAGCGGCGTTGGAGCAGATGGATGACATCATTGCAGGTATAATAATGCTTTATTTTATACCAAACTACTTTGAGATTTAACTATGTTTGTCTTTTTCCTTCCTGCAATTTTCCTTTATTTTTACTTTTTAATTATTATTCCCACTTTGTGAAGTTCTCTGTGACATACAAATCACTCCAATTCAACAGTTACGTGAAGAAAATTTAAAGTAAAATAAAGGAAGAAAACTCTCAATTCCATCTCGAGCATGTGAAATATTGAAGTAAGAGAGATATTATACTTTGCTCTAATGCTGTATGGTGACTTAAACACATCCTAACTGAGAGAGTGGTTAGAGACTGGAATGGACTGCCCAGGGAGGTGGTGGAGTCGTCATCCCTGGAGGTGTTCAGAAAACGAGTTGATGTGGCACTTGAGGCTATGGTCTAGTGGTTAGGGAAATATTGGGAGGAAGGTTGGACTTGATGATCGTGGAGGTCCTTTCCAACCATGGTGATTCCATGATTCTAGTTCATGTGGTAATATTCCGTACCGTATGTGTTAATTTTTTATTTCAGTGTGTCTTTGAAAAAAGTTGTCACCAAGGCTTCCAGTTAGCTGAATAGTGTATGTCTATTTTATGCACACATACACATAAAGATACACATAAGTATGTATAGATATAAAAAATACATATTTTTAAAATTTATTATGTATATATTTAAAAACAGCTTAGCTGTTCATTACCTCCATGGCCTAATGACTTAGAATGCAGATCTTTTTGTACGCATTTATATCCAGGAGTGGAGCTGGGAATTTCTTTTTACATAGCTGCCCACTAGAAAGACATATGATGCAAGACAGAATTTGCTCGATTTTGGTGCTCTCATAATAAGGCAATGAAAAAAATCTCTTGCATCACAGCGTCCAAAAAGAGAAGTTGATGTCTGTGGTTAGGACTTGGTAGCCTTGGGGTTTCTGCTTGCACACCATTCAGTATGAGCTCCTAAAAGAAGTATTTGGGTGGGGCCATGATCTCACTTGTGCACGGTGGGAAGGCGTTCACTAAAGCTATATAAATTTAAATAGTGAGACCCATGGTGTGCCACACTAATGATGAAGAAGATATCAGCCTCTTGTTGCTGCAGTTACTATTCTTCTTTCTCTTCTAGGAAAGCTTTCTATCCAGAGACTAATACAGAGTTTCAGATATTACCACCAGACTAACCATGATTAGACAGGAAGTCATTATCCAGGTTTTTTATTTTGAAGAATTTATTTTTTTTTTCTTTCTCTTATCCACATAGAAGTCTTTACTTTATTCTCAGTGTGCAAGCTTTAACAGACTGATTGGATATCAGAAAAAATTTCTTCCATGCAAGGTCTCTCAAGCTCTGGAACAGGCTGCCCCAGGAAGTGGTGGAATCCCTGTTCCTGGTGGGATTTAAAAGACCAAAAAAAAAGATGTGCTGCTAGGGTCATGGTTTAGTGGTGACCTGACGGTGCTGGATTAACGATTGGATGTTGTAGTCTTAAAAGTCTCTTCCAAGCAGAATGATTCTATAAAGTGTAAATGTAAATGTGAATATGTGAGAAGATACTACTTCACAAATAACTTCTCACACCACTATAAGTTCCAAGCAAAGAGGAAAATTTAGGTATGTATTTCCTTCTCCCTTCTATTTCTGAATGCTAAGCTGTATTCAACCAAGATTTTAACCAATGGAAATTAATTGGGATTTTATTTTTTCACCTCTTACAAAACATGCAAACATATAGTCTGGGAAGCATTTGACTTCCCTTAGATATGTAAAGAGAGAATAAGCAAAGCAAGTCGAAAACCATAATTCATAAACTAGGGAATGGAAATAATTTCCATTGCAAACTTTGGTTTATGATCCTAGCTGGTGCTGTGGAAGAGCAAAAGTACCACAGCAGCCCGTGTCCCTTTAATTGTGCAACGGAACCTGTGCTCGTAAATCACCTACATACACCCGGAAATTTAACTCAGCTTGTCTCTTCTGTCATGATTTATACATAGCCCAGCATAAAGTGGTGATATCATGGATGCAGTGATGATTCTGTTTTTCAGAAAAATCAAGAGAGAGAAAAATAAATATATTGTATTCAAATATATTTTCAGGTTAGATGCTTATTTTCTCCCAGGATTGTCAGAGCTTTGTAGTATGTTTTCATTTAAAGAAAAGGCTTAGAAAACTTGTTATGATTTTGAAGATTTTCAGGTTTATCATTCCACAGGATTTAATCTGCTTCAGTCTTTTCTGCTACTAGATCATGCTTCTAACATATCTCAAATTGTCCAGTATCTCCTATGAGGAATAAAAGACCATGTATTCAGCAAAGAGCTCTGTCACCTTGGTTACCTGAGCAGTGCTATGCTTTTTTTTTAGAAAACATTACAGTTTTACTTGAAGATGCCATTTCATATTCCCTTAAAATAAGTTTTTGAGTTTTACAGGCTGTATGGTTTTTCCACTGAGAGAAGAACATGTGCTACTCAGCGTTTTCATTAATGGAAGCTCTAAAAAATGGTGGTTGTGAGGCTAGTTCTGGGTAAGACAATAGGTGTTTAGCATTGGGTGTTTTTTCCATGCTATGTAAAGATAGCCTTGTAATGTGTGACATAACTGATTAAATGGCAAGAGGTGACTGCCTAAGAAAATAATATATTTCTTCTAGATTCATAAATAATATATTTCTTCTAGTTTTGTGCTAGAAAAATAATTGAGGTCAGAAGCCAGGACTGATTTTGTTGTTGTTGGGTTTTTTTAATATTCTTTTCCCTTTCCCGACTCCTTTTTCATATTGTTTGTGCCCATAACACTTTAGGGTTTTATCTTAATAAGTAAGGCATAAAATTAAATTGTTCCAGGCTTCCAAATAACATTGCTTTTACCCCTCTTACTTAGTTGCCATAATGGTTGAGACAGCGATACAGAGATGCAAAGCAAATGATGATAGAAATACTGCATGTCCATTCACAGCAGTTTTGTAGTGGTGTTGGTTCCCAAGCTCTAAACCAAAAAGATTCAGGCACACTAGTGGTATGTTGAGTTTTGTTTCCACAGTACACAGATAGGTCATGAGCAAGTTGGCACCTCTTCCACAGAGTTGACTTTAGGACTTCGCATTACTTACCTTTCTCATCTAATGTCCACTGATACTCAGTATAATATAGAAAACAAGCTTATGTAAAGATATGTGATAAAGAACCAAGATATTTCCCAGGCAATACATCTGTCAAGTCTCATCAATGTTAATTAAATAATTCCCATATGATTTCAGAATTATATTGACCTGTACCAAGAAAAAAATCATATTGCTTTATTTCTTTATTTATTTTCACTTATAAAGTAAAAGATCAATTGAGTGGGAAGGTTGTTTACCTTTTTTATTTACTTGTTACTTTCCATTACTAGAAGCAGATAAGACATTTCAAGACAGGTTAAGTCTGTTCAGGTCATTCTCTTCTAGTTTAATATTCTGTGTTCCAGAAATGTTTCTTTAATATCCTGGTATGATTGAAAGACCAGATATATCTGCTGGAGCCTATACTTGGATACAGTTATTATCCAAGTTTGTCTGAAATTGAGGAACAAAGTAATGATTCAAGTTTGATTCTCTCTAATTCAATCCAGTAAGCTTCTGCATGCAGTTTGTGCAGGGCCTGGAAAACAGGAATGTTCTCTTGTGGTAATATTCTCGCCATACAGGCGAGAGAAGAAATAAGGTAGGCAGCTCCTTCAGGAGAACTGGAGGACAGTCAGATTTCTATATAACTGCAGATTTATATATCATATGCAAATACTGGACAAATCGTCTGTGCAAATGTAAATGGTTATAGAGTAGATTTGAAACAGCAAAAAATCACCTGTTCAGAGCTTGTGCTGTTTTAGTTCACTGTATCCAGATTCCATGGTTGTCTCTAAGAAGCACTGGATCCAAAGACTAAGGCTCAATTTCATAACTGCTGGAAACTCACATAGCTGATGAAAAAGTTGTTTCCTTTTGAATGGGGCCTGAGTGGGTATTAGGAGAGTTTTGCTCTTCTCTTGGCCTCAGAAACCTCTGCTTTAGGTACAAAATGAGCATTAATCCCTATTTTAGAGAAATGAGAATTCCAGAAATGTGTAACTTGAATTGATTAGATATGTATTAATACACATGCAAAACCAGTGTTCTCTCGGTTTAATGAGAAAACAGTCCTGATTTCTTTTGTTAGCTGTAGTTATTATTAAAATGTTAGATTATGGTCTTGTCCTTTAGGGTAGGAACTGGACATGAAAATAACATGCTATGAATAATTACAGATTTGCAGTCCTAATTTTAGCCTTCTAATTTTAAAAGTCATATCCCTTACGCCAAATGTTAACATAGCTCATACATGATTCTGATTAATCCAAAAAAAAAAGTCTCACTGTCGACTGTGCGTCTTGATGCAATGCAGAATGTATTAGTGTTTAGAGCGCATGATTGTGAAGCAAGATTAACAAATTGAATTTCATTGGGCTTGATCAAATTTGACGGATAGGCCAGTGTTCCCAAGTCTTTTATGGCTCAGTACATCTGTACTGATAACCCACCCTCATAGCTACATAAATTAGGCATGTTTAAGGATTAGTCTTATTTGACTAAAATAGCAAAAAGGGCTAATGTGATTGTCAGTGAATATGACTTACCCACTAGGTGGAATGACTTGCAGTCCAAACAGACTTTTGCTGGAGAAAGCACCCATATGTCAGATCTGTCTATGCATTCTTTATTTGAAGTGCATGGCTCTGGCATTGCTTCCCTCTGAGATTTGACCAAGTTGTTATATCCCCTTTTATTCATCTTGTACCCATTTATTAAAATGCATTTCTTTATAGGACTACAGATATTGATTACATTTTCTTTACAATATATCCCAATGAAAATAATTTTTATTTCACTTTTATTTTATATCAAATGCCTTCTCTCTGTCAACAATCTAGAAATCTGTTATTTCCTTTAGTGAATGATGACTGTACTCCTGGCACAATACTGTAGTCAGCTACAGCTCGACTGTCTTCAAATTCACCAAGTAATAAGTTAATTATTGAGTTTCCTTTAACCAGAGTTCCTGCAATTATTTCTAGCTGCAAAATAGTGAGAAAATTAGGTGTGTTATCACATGGATGTGTACTGAGAGATTAAAAAATATAAATAATTAAAAAGTTTGTCCAAGAAGTTGTCCAAGAAGTATGCATGCTTAAATTCCTTTCTCCTGAGGTGGCAGTGTTCAGTTCGTTGCTCTGTCTGTGTGCTGCAAACCCAGGCACTTTCCACACCCTTGCTGAAAAAGGGGCATTTAGAGGAGATCACACTTAAGAGATGAACAAGATTTTAATTCAAGTTTAATAAATTTTCCTCATGGGATCTATTTGCTAGAATTTGAAGGACGACCTGTGGGGGGTGGGGCTGGAGGTGTGTGTTCTTTTTGTTTCTTTCTTTCTTTTGTTGCTCTGCACCATCATATTTTTATTATGAAAACTACAGAGTTCAGGTTCCAGAGTTGGGCTGTTCCTGGATGTGTTAAATTGCTAAATCACATCTAGCTAAGTGGATTAAAAGAGTGGACAAAAAATACTAACATTCTCATTTGAACCACTTTCGATGATTTATAGGTGTTGTGGAGTAAAGTTTTCACTGAGTTCCTCCATAAATAATAGGAAATCCAAATATTTCCTAATGAGCTTATCCTTTTATCCATGAATAGTCATCTCTGTCATCACAGGATTCATTCAGAATGTAAGGACTAGTCTCACAGCACTTTAAATGAAGAAAACAGATGACTGTTCTACTTCATGTGGAATGGAAATTGTCCAGAGCAGACAGAGAGCACTTAATCCTGTTTTTTGTGCTGAGGGCATGAGGGTGCGTCTTATTTGATGTACACAGTCAGTGACATGCAGCTGATGGGCAGTACGAGCCTTGTGTGATTGTGTAGAATGACTAGAGAAGAGCTTCTATTTTTTCTTTTCAGTTTGTATACGTCAGATGGCTTTATATTTTTAGCACATATCCTACTCAAGGTCATGTTTTTTTATAATTTTAATACAGAGATCTTTGTGGAATTTCATTTCAGAGCACTGAACTGGCATGGACTATAGCTGAAATAAATCATTCTGTTTCTCACATCATTAGAGAATGAGCATTTTTCTCTCTTATAGATTGGAGGAACTTAAAAGCAAAAGCTGCAGTGATTTTATTGTTTGGGATTTTTTAAATAAATAATAATTGTGTTAATAGGCTGCACTTCATTTATGATTAGTGTATTTCCCCTTATTTTCTGTTCTTTATCGGTTGAAATAATTAAAAAAAAAATATATATCTACAGGACTTGTTTATCTTGTTACTGCTATGCATTAATTAAGGTGAGCATTTGTGAAGTTGTAGTATGCAAAATACTATAGTGGCTTTTTCAAACCATTAGCTAGAGCATAATTACGCATCGATCTTGCATGAATAGAGATATGAAAAAGGAAATTAAATAATAAATTACTTGAAATCAGGTCTTTGATCAAGAAATATGTAACTTCCTGTCATAACAGTTCCAGAAAACTATGTATCCACAATATTGTAATGGGGAAAAAAGTAAAAACCTTTGGCTGTCCTGGATATTGAAGAGGAAAACATAAAAAATTATCACAAATATTTACAGTTTAAAATTTGTAGTTGGTTTAACATTTATCTTTATTTTTTAACACTTCTTATAGCTTGTTAGGGCCCGACATTTAGCTTCAGTTACTCAAATTTGGAAAATCTAATGAGTTAATTCCTTCCATGTTGTCAATCATAGCAGATCTATAATAATTTTAAATCTTTTAAAACTTCACAAAATGTAGCAGTTCACTGTCTTTCTAGTTATTTAATCCATAATTTCTCATGTTAATAATCTGTAGTCTTTTTTTTAGGTTCCTCAACATCTAGGACATGGCCTCACTAACTGTATGCATACGTGAATAACCATTAGAGCTCTTTGATATCATATTCTATAGGGGCTTTACACGTGCTGTAGCCTTCAAGCTAAGGCCTTGCATCATTGCCAGGTGCAGTTCTGGTGTGCGTTTTGAAGGCATGTGAAAATCGTAGCAACTTGTGTGTTGATTGCGCATGTGCTGCGTTGTCTCCTCATTCCTGACCCAGGGTTGCCAGAGCAACCTGGAGTTTGGAATTTCCTCAATTTTGAGTGCTTAACCTTGCAAGTGGTCATTACAGCTATCTGGGCTACTGTCCCAAAATATGCTTCCCATACTCTCACTATCCCAAGCATATTTTCTCACAGATAGTACGGGTCTGAGCACAAGATAGTGTGATAACTCTGAATCTCATTTGTAGTACTGATGGATTCCCTCTGTAAACAGGACAGTAGCACTACAGAGTCTTATGGAGCTGAAAGCAATGAGAACTTGTTTCTTCCACACACTTAATGATCTTTTACAACAATAGATATTTAAAATATTCCTGTGTTAGACAAAATTGCCCCCTGAAAGTCCAAGTCAAACAGTGATTTACTGATTGAGTTGATCTTTGACCACCCTTGCATGTGTTCCTGCCTTTCCAGCAAAAGAACAAAATTAGTTTTCTTGAAAATAAGTTAAAACTAATTCAAAATGGAGAAATCCCTGCAACTGAAATATGCTATTTTACATTCTTTATCTCCGACTATAGATACAACAGTTCTGTCAGTATAAAACAACAAAAATACAGTCATGACCTAGACATCTCCATCGGTTTACCGAAAATGCAGTACTTCATTGGGTTTATGCAAAACAAAATCCATACATCATAGTATTTGTATTAACTTTTGAAAGAGAATGGAAAAGAAACAGAAATGTACAGAGCTGCAGATGTACAACATGTAGCAAAGAACGGCAGCTAAGGCATGATGGCCATAACCCCATAGGCTTGAAAATCTGAGACACAAAGGTTCTTTTGTGTTTTATGTGTTGTGATCTGTATTTCAGTACATGAGTCACTCAGTTGTTGCTAGTGAACAGATTTCTAAGATTTAAATTAAACAAGTTTTATGAAATGTGGGATTTCTTTAAATTCATAATCATAGCTTCTCAACTTCCTACTTTAAGGCAACAAAATTGATCTGAAAGAGTCTTTTAAAAAAAAAGCGAGGTAGTGTAATTTGTATGAAACCAGATGCCTTTATTTCCTTACAAACTGAATGCCCTTATTTTTGTTTTCAGAGATTCATTTTTTTAATTAATATTCATGTGACAAGTAGCTTGCTACTGCTTACTGCAAATAATTATGGATCCTGTACTAAAAGATGTATTTGTTGTCTTGTAGTACAGTTTTAGAGATTTCACTGGCCCTAAATACACGTTTGTCTGTGTAAATACCAAAAAAAAAAAAAAAAAAAAGGAGAAAATTGATGCAAGTATTTGTTCTTCCTTGCCTTTACGAAAATGTGTTGGTGCTGTTTATCCTGTGTGATGGAGACTTGGCCTCAGATCCCCATCAATGTTGCATAATTCATCTTCCTTTTTGCACTAGCTGTAAGTTTGCTTACCTTATGTTTCCGGATCAGAGGTATCTTTTTGTTGTAGTTGTGTATACCTTATTTAATGTGCTGCACATCACAGTTTAGAGTCTATAAGCATGTAAAAGGAAAAAGGTTGAGTGATTACGTAGATAATTTGCACAAGGAATCATAGGCAGTTCTTGTAAATTGTCTCAGGGATTCCATGTGTGGCTGTAAATAATGCTCAGTTGAAAATGGCCCGAGCTGCATGAAACTTTCAGCTGAATGTGGTCACTAATGTTTCTAGGCTTTGAAATTTTTTTCCTAGAGTTTCCTGCTAATCCAGCTTAACAGTTGCTGTTCCCTGTAGTTAAAAATCTAAACACAGAGATGTAAGGAGAAGCTAATATGACCTATGATTCGAAACATACCATTTGTGATGTGTTTTGCATTACAGCATTAGAAGAAAGGGTTGTGTGAGCTACCTCTTCACTCTTTTGACAGAAAGCTTAGTAACGAGGTTATGTCCCATCCAGACTTTTATTAGTGTACATAAATTCACATTTTCAAGGCTGTCTTCATGAGAAAGAGATTTGTGCTTCAAAGAAAATTACACTTTGTAGTCTTGAAGGAGAGAGGGGGAACTTGGACAGTTTATATGCTGATTGAGTAAATAACTCAGGTAAAAAGGATAAAGTTCTTTAGCAGTGTAATGATTGACTGAAAGGCCAGAGAAAATGTATGTTTATAATTTTATTCTACCCACTGTTGGTCAGATATCACAACTGTTACCCTTGAGGATTTCAGCTTTATAGAAAGTAATCCCTACTCCAGCATAGAAGTAGCTTTTGGGTTTTGTTGTGGGGGTTTTATTGGGTTTTGCTGTTTTCTGGTCTAACTAAAGGAGTCACCAGATTTAGGAAAATCTTTTTAACAACAGTTGGTTGAGTTGTGTATTACCAGGAATTTTTTTCTAAAACTCATCCAGTTTTACAGCAGAAAGAATGCAATAGTAATTATGAAAGCAGGGGATGAGATATGAAGATGCAAGGAAAAGTAAGAGATCAGAAACAGTGTCTGCTGCTGAGATTGATGAAAGTTGGGTGATGGGTGAATGCATGCAAGTTAAGGAGAGTAGATTTTCAAACTGGAAACACTTTCTGCTTCTTTCTTCACTTTTGTTTATTTTTGCAAGCCACCACTAGTGCTGTTTTCTGAATAGCTTATGTATTTGCCCAAAAGGAACGTTTTCTTTGAAGCTCATTGCAAGAACTTCAAACTTAAAATGTGCTTGCTTGGTGACGAAATAGGAAATGTGTAACTTAAAAGTTTTATTTTTTTTTAAATTGCTTTTGTTATTCTTTCTACCATACATACACGGTGCAGCAATGTTTAACCTCCTTCATCTACTATCTGTATGTAGAAGCCAATACTGAGCTGCTTGGAATGTCTTAGCTCCAATACTTTTTTTCCTCCCCTTTCTTTCTTTCCTACTCCTCTAAGGTGGACATTTATGATGATTGACTGTGTTCCAGTAGTACACTAGGAAACCATCATGTTGAGTAATATATAAACATAATGACAAAAGATTGCCCTGTGTCCTGTTTACCCCTGAAAAAAAAAAAAAAGAGGCACTGGAAGACTGATTTGCTCAAGGATATACAAAGCGAGTCTTTTTGCAAGAGTTCAAAACTACACTTATTTTTCCTGACTATCCATAAAATTGTCATGCCTGAACCACTTTTTTCCACACTTCAGCTATCTATAATAAAGGTACACACAAATGTTATTAATGGTGGGGTATACTGGTAACCCATAGTGTTCTGTTTGCACTATGGCATCTCTTTTTTTGTATCAGCCTGCAAGGAGATCCAAAATCTTACCGTCTGGTGCTAAAGCTTAGTGTGCTTTGCAGTGTGATGATGTAAAAGTTTAAACTGATGCAGAGAAATAAAATTGTTTACTGCTATGCACTTTTACTTCTGTTTGTCAGGATCTGTTGTTATCCTTCTGGTGAGCAATATATATCCTACTTAATATGAAAGAAACTACATGGAAAGCAAATAAGAGAAGCAAACCTGTAATTCATTTGAATTTCAGCAGTAAACCAGGAAGCTTTCTGAATTAAAATGCTGAGTTGAACTCTGAATTTTTGCATTCCTATATGTAATATTAGGTGTACTAGTAGTTACATTTGTTTTTCCATTTCAGCCAGGAGAATAAAAGGTACTAGAGTAGCAATCCATAGCAAACCAGTTCAAAAGTAATCTCACAGAGGAGGAGTGTATGTGTGTATTTGATGGGGAGGTGTGGAGGGTAATGCTCTCTCGGTAGTGCTTAGAGATCTGTGGGTAGCTCCTGTGCCAGACAGGGAGAGTAACTCATGGGAGGGCTTTGTAACTTTTGTTGAGTACTCTGACCCCTATCCAGCAAAGCAAAGGACTTTGAAGTCCTTGCTTAATATTTGTGATCCCAGTGACTTGAAACTAGTGGAATTTTGATTGCTGAAAGGTAGAATCTTCAGCACGTCTCAGGATTACGCTCTGTATTCTCAGCATGAGAAGGATACAAACATGGTTTTTGGATTTCTGTTTGTTTCTTTTTCTGGTGATATCAGACAGGGGTACGTTCTTCTCTCACCAGTGCCTGCTTTTTGAAGCCTAAATACAAATCTTGAACTTTTTTTAAGATAATGTTTTATGGATAATGACTTCAAGTGAAAGTTTTAAAATTATTAATGAAATCAAGCCTTTCAATCTCCATTTCACTTTAGCTGGTATTAATCAAAGAGATGTTTTTCCTTTCAAGGTCTAATGGAACTAGTGCATATAAGAATTTACAGACAGTTCAGTTGTAAGATCACTATGTCATTATTTATGTAAGCAAAGAAATAATTTGCTGTTTACTCTTATTAGCTAGAGAAAAATTGAAGTATCTTTATTGGCTTCTGCAGTTTAAAATCCTGTAGTATTTAGTTCAAAATCAATTCCTAGCCATAAATATGGAATAAATCTTAAGATACACCAGCTTTTGTGTGTTGCTAGGGAGTTCAGGGAACATGAGTTTGCCATAAGGACGTCTTTGACAATTTTAATTTCTTGCATCTCTTTTTGTTACCAATAAATAGAAAAATTATTTCCTACTTCTGGATCCTTCTTTATTTCTTGTTTCATGCAAACTTAAATGGGAAAAACTGAAGGAGGAAAGGGAACAGTAAGAAGAAAAACCCTGGAAATTCTTAAACTGACTTTGTCTCAATCACGGGACATCAAGCTGATGTTCTTTGCCAGTGAAAACAGATTACCACTTGGCTAATGTCCCTACACAGGACAGGACTGTCCTCAAGACCCACCTTGCGCTGAGTTTCCATAGTTGTAATACGTGTGCCTTGGACAGGGACCTGGTTCTTGACAGTTCTGAGAAATTATGACTTTCTGGTGCTGGCCTTTGAGGAGGCATAGAATTTTGCCAGTCTGAACAGTCAGTTGAAGAGCTTGGGATAACTGAAGCATGCATATTGAGCATGCCCAATCTCAGGAAATCAGATAACTATCATTGCTGGCTGGCCCTGCCTATGCTCTGGCACTTGAGAATTTTTACCTTTATATAACTGAGTTTCTAAAGGGTGATGGTTCTTTTGCTTGCTAAAATGAGTGTGCCTATATGTTTGGGGTGGTTTTCCCTAGCGTTTTGATAGAGGCAAATCAAATAAAGGCATGCCAAAATGTGTAAATTTCAT
Source organism: Merops nubicus (assembly GCF_000691845.1). Classification (NCBI taxonomy): domain Eukaryota; kingdom Metazoa; phylum Chordata; class Aves; order Coraciiformes; family Meropidae; genus Merops; species Merops nubicus. The sequence continues at coordinate 71,246 of NW_008603081.1, read as the reverse complement.
TGTCATTGAATTTTCCTAGAGGTTTTAAAATTATCTTCTTTAGAAGGTAGATGTTACCAATAATGTTGTAGCCATGATAATCTAAGGACGAAGGCAAGATATGCTGTGTAGTCAGGCATTTAGGCTGGTGAGGAAACATGTCACCAGTACTCTCCTCAGGAAAGGAATGTGTCAAAGTGCTATGTGTGGTATGGCTGCATAAACTAACTAGCTAGTGCGATTAACTGACCTCCTGAACAATTATTTAAAACTTATATTTATCTTAAAGGTTATGGCTTTTATTTCATACCTGGAGTGTTGCTTGTGGGCATGAAAGTTTGTGTGGTTTTGTTTGGATTGTGTGGATTTTTGTTTGTTTTTCTCTTGTCTGTATATAAAAAATATTCATATAAATCACATGAAGGATGTAGAAGAATGCTCCAGTAAGTTTTTCCCATTCTGTATCTATTTTAAAGTATCAGTTCACTGAAGACTGATGAACCTCCACTACCAAAGCTGGTTATGAAATAACCTTGGATCCTGTCTGCTTTTCTGAAAAGTACTTGCTAAGCAAAAAGACAGAAAAATTTAGCATGGAGTTGTCCAAATGAAAGATAAAACTACTAGTTAAAAAGTCCTAATGTCACCATAACCAAGGAATCTACGTCTTTAAAAGTGACATCCATGCTACTTAAGAAGAGGATCCCAGATTTCAGTTTGTGTGCATATCTCTTTTTGAAAAGTACGTAGTGATCTGCTCTGAGTTAGTGAAAAGATTTAAGAGGTTATGTGGTTCTTACACAATTTGTATATATGCTATTTTTAGTTGCTACAGTTAATATTAATCTACATTAAAAAGTACATAAACAGAAACAACTAAGCTGGCCTAAGTAGCTGAGAGTACAGAAATATTCAAGGAAATAACCTTTAATGGTTAGAATGCTCAAATCCAGCAAAAGAGTTAGTTGGTCCTTGCCTCAAAAGGAAAGAATTCAGGAAGATAGGGTTGATTTGCAAGGCGAAGTTGTCTTGTGTAGCAGCCTTTGTGGGACCGGATACTGCAGAAACTTTATCTTGGAAATGATCTTAGCCAGAAATAAAGATGAGATCTCACACTTAAGGTATTAAAATAAACTCCTAAGCAGCGGAAGTCAACAGGACCAAAAAGGGAATATCCTGAGTATGAGAAGAGAACAGGTTAAGACGACATTAAATGCTCCAGTAGTGAAAATAAGACTGTTGCTATAAAAATAAAAATCCCTATTTCTGAGCATTGCAAAACTTTAGGCATTTTTAGGGATGTTTTTGGATTGTTTAAAACAGTCAAACAAAACCCCATATACATCATAGAGCAGAATTCAAACCACACGTTCTTTTCTCAAAGATAATTGATCTGATAGAATTATTTGTATCATTAAAGCAGTGGATGAAGAAATCATGGATAATATTATTTAGAATTTTCCAAGAAGCTTTGAGTAAAGCTAATTAGGTGCAGAAGGCATTTCAGCTTACTGGGACCTAGAGTGTCAGTGTACCCATGAGTTGTATTTAGGTAACAGTTGTATATCAGACTATCTGTAAAATGAACTGTTAGGTTTGTAAAGCCCAAAAAACCCAAATTATGGTAGATGAATAACCACAGAGGCAGACTGACATGGATTAATGCAAAGTAGTGTGCATTCAAGAAGAAAATCTGAATTACTTATGCGTCTGGGTTTCAAATTAGATAAATCTGCTCAGGAGAAAAACCTTAGCAAAAATTTTCAAAAGCCCAGTGAACATTTCTGTTCCTTTCATAACTAAGATGTAAGTGATATTAAACACAGGAGTAAAACTAAGAATAGTATGGAGATTATTATAGTTCTCTTGTGCTGATCAATGATAAAGTCTTCTCAGAAGTACTGTATGCTATGTGCATCCAACATACCTCTGTAAAGTATGTTACAAAACGGAAGGATTGGGTGGAGTACAGATGATCAGAAACCTAAAAAAACCCTCTCCTTACCCCTGAGGGGGAAAATGTGATTGCTTGATTGCTTATGGCAAAGAGAACAGGAATGAAGACATGAGTACAATCTCTTATTGCACATGAGGCAATGAATTGTAAATAAAACTATAAAAAATAGAGCAAAAGTTTTTCATCCAACTAGTTCGTAAAAAGAGATATGACGTGAAATCAAGGTCTGAAATCCAGCACTGAGGGTTTTAAGAGAAAAAGCTTCAGAGATATCAGAATTTGTACTATTTATAATTCTTCCTTCAGGTGAGGTATATTTGTTCCTGTGCTTATTGTCCTCAAGAAAAAAATATTGGTGCTGGAGGGCTGGCAGGAGGGTAATGTTGTAATTTAGAGGGCTCTTTGTAATTTAGAATTATCAAGGATTCATTAGCCATTTTTATTTCTGGATTTCTTTTTTGTTGTTTTCTTTCTGTGGGAGGGTTTTAAACCTGCTAAAGGACACTTTTTTTAGTTTTAGTAACATGATCTATTTTCGTCTAAGTTTTTGTCAAAGGACTGCATCAATCTTTTTTTACTTAATGCTGCTCTGTGTGGGGAACTATATAGCTGAGGAGCTGGTGACATCTCATGGTAACCATGACACATTACAGGTGATTTTCTGGTAAGCTTTTGGCATTTACAATTTAACAGGCATTGCAAACGTTTTCTAGATCAGAATTCTATTTTTAATGTGCTTGTACATAGGTCTCACATTTAATTCTCCTGTGTTTGCTATTTATCTAGAGACTAACTCAAGTATTTTTAATATTTTGAAATACTGCTATGTGTCAGCATCTAAAGACAGAAAGTAGTGTGTCATACCTATCTATTTATCACTTACAAAACAATTAGATAACATTATTATCTTTCCTGATTTCGCTTGTTTTAGGCACAAAGTCAGCTACAGAGTATGCTAATGGTGGTTATGATATTGTGTCACCTGCTCCATCAGTGTACTTGGGTACATTTCAAATTTTGCATCTCCTGGAAGATCTGAAGGTGGCACTGGAAATGCTAGAGGATCCTCAAGAGAAGGAAGCATTGCGAAATCAAATTCCAGGGGCCACAGCAATGTGTATACGGGAATGGTTTGAAGAGAATCTGGTGAGTAGTTATTTATAGCTATATTTATGTATATCATTTATTTATATTTATTATAGCTATGTTTATTTATATTCATAGTCAGCACGCAGCAGTATTTATGATTGCAGGTTAGAGGACAGAGAATGACTAAATGTTCTTTGTACTGTTTGTATTGGAGTATGGTCTACAAACTAGAGCTCAATTGTACTAGAATAGGAAAAATAACTTCTGCAGAAAGTTGCCCCTTGGCCTTATCGTTCAGGTAGCTTTGCAGCTTTGGTAATTGGAACTTGGTGTACTGAACTACACCTAGTGTTTAAATAAATAAGACTGTGGAGTTTAACCTTTTTGTCACTTTTGAGGGCACATTGGCTTATTACTGATTAGTCAGGAAGCTTCTGAGATTATTATAGATACTATAATTGGTCTTGCTAGAGTCTTACCTTCCTTCAGTTCCATAGTACCAAACTATGGAATTTATCAGACATGAGATACAAGTTGTGTTTTGTGGTTTGTTCAGATTTTTCTTTAAAAAAAAAAATAATAAACCCAACAATTGCAACTGTTAGACTCTTTGGTCTGTCTGCTGAAGGTGCAAATACCAAAGATGTGGAAAATATAGATATGTATAGGGTGTGAAAACTTCAGACACAGTGTTTCATGCCTGCTACTACCTCACTTACTTACTCTTTTGAAAGCATCTGCTTTATTCCTTTTTTATGTAACTATTGGTGATGACGTGGTGCTGCAGTGGTTTGGTGGAGTAGGATTTTGTGCTTTACCTCCATGCTCCCCTAAAGAAGAGGCACACCATTTGTGGAACTAAAGGTGTGTTTTTTGAGAAGGCTCCTTTTTGTGTTTCTGTGCTCTGGGATCTGTGAATATATCAGGTTCTTGAGGTAACGTGTAACTGGTCACAGTAAAATGAAATAGGTTTGACAGAGGTAGCTGTGAATTTAGAAAGATCAGTGCTATGTATCATAGAATGAGAATTTAATAGTTGCTGTACCTGCATAAATTGTTTGAGAAAGCTAGAATGGAATAAAACATCATTAATTATAGGCTTTTAAATACTTAATGGTAATAAAATTTTTTGCCTTGCAGTGAGTGTTTGGAGTGTTTTACATGCTTTATTGATTGTAAATTCTTTGGCCTTAACAAACAAAAAAAACCTGGGGATTTTCATGGAGAGTTCATATAAAACAATTTTGTGTATAGTTCCAATGCTTCCTGTTAAATATTTTAGTACTGTTAGTGACCACGTGATACATTACAAAGCAGGTTATAATTTCAGCATTAAAAATTAACTGCTGCAGTAACAACTGACTGTTTGACTCAATGAACTAGGAGAAAATGTATTTAGTTACACTTTCTTTTCATAACCAAATGAACTTCTATATTGTTCTTTTTTTGTTATTATTCTATACATCTGTATGTAACCCTTTTGTGAGTGAAGAGGAACTCTAGTGTTCCTACAGTGGTCCTAAAACAATTTTAAGCATGAATGAAAGCCATCAACATATGAACTTCCTTCCAGTTGGAACATTTAAAGCAAGCCACTTCACCAGGTAGCTTTCTATACTGCCCCTTAAAATGCTGATTCTTGGAAACTCATTAGTATTTTCCTGATTATGTTTTACCTTTAGAAGCCTAATTATGAAAATCTTTCTAAACCTAAATTTGAGGAAACAGGAAGGAAAGAAGAGCAGAAGAAATAGTAGAGGAATGTGTGGTAGAGGCGATTTGTTAAAAATAATGCAATTTGTCTTATATATGTTTTGCTTGTCTCATTTCATGCTTATGTGTTTTGGTAGGGGTAAAAGAAGACTTTATAGCAGGAACAGGGTACATTTCTTAGAGCATTGATTGCCATTTGGTATGATTATCATTCAGAAAATATTGTTTCTACTGTGTGTTAAAATCTTGATATTTTATTTTCCCCCCGGTGTCTTCACAAAGACTTGGATTAAAACAGTAGACACCAGTTCAGAATTCTAACTGGGTGGACTTTTTGAAGTCTGGAAATTAAATCAAAGTTTTAAGCACGTCTTAAAGTGTTCTCCTGAAATATAATCACTGGTCTCTTATTTCACTTTTAGATTAGTCTTACAGTTATCTACCTAGGAAAGAGGCAGAAAATGCCTGCAGTACAGGGCACATCAGTGCACCTGGAAGCATGCTTTATAACTGTATCAACAGAATCCTGCAGCAACAGCTGAGTGGGGAGAGGACATACTCTGGGCAATGCCAGTTAAAGCCAGTATGTTTATGTGCTAGTAGATCTGACTGTGGGACTCAGCTGTTGAAAGTCATGCTGGAGCTATATATAGCTGAATCTTCTCGTTGCCAAGTGGAATTAACACATGTCACACTGAAAATGGACCAGTAGGGCCTGCTTTGGGACAGCGTAGAAAGCCGTCATTCCGTAAGCATTCAAGGTTATTTTTGTCAACTTGGAACATTAGATGAATATGTTTTCTGAGTTAAGAGTCTAAAGTTGTATGACCCAGTCCTCTGCTGTGCTCCAGCTCCTTTTCAATGAGTTGATGATGCAAGGAAGCTCCTGACTGGGAGATGTGGTCCTCTCAAGAGTTCCCCAAGCATGTTAGAGCAATTCACAGCACACAAGAATCAGCAGAGAAGCATCCTTCATACTTCCAGCTATTTATGAATACTAGAGAGTGCCTTGGAGCTAGTGGAAAGGGAGTGTACACAGCTTGCATGGAATTTTTCTAAACCAGGCCTAAGTTTTTTAATATTCTATGGAGTCAACACTATCATCTCTGTGACTGCTCACTGTAGTAGCTGTCAACAAAGCTAGAAAGGGCTTTTTTACACAAAAAAAAAAGGAATAGAAGCTTAGAATAGCTTTGCAGTGAGTAGGGCTAATTTAGATCTTTTTCTTGAAATGACATGGTGACATGAGGTTTTGCCATTTTCTGTCACCCTTGTAATGATCAGTAATGTTTAACAGAGCCAAATTTAAACTGCAGTGACCAGAAGTGATTAAACAGGATTGTGTTATGGCCTTAGGCTTAGTGTACTCAGGGAAGAAAGGTGGTAATCCTGTTATAACAGCAGGGCCTGTATTTCTGTATGTTAAGTTTCCCAAGATTTCAAGGTAGTCTATTGACCTATTGTGAAGTTTAGCCCTTGGGAGCAATCCTTACCTACATGGGCTCTTCACACCTTGATACTGTCAGAAGAAATAGAGTATACAGTATACAGACATTGCACGTTAGCTTTCAAAATCATTAACACGATTTATTCAGTTCCATTTCTTTAAGACTCTTCCAGCAGCTGGCTTCAGTGCTTTGCTTTGCATTAAGTGGCTGAGTATCACATTAGTTTAATGTGTTCTTTTGTGCTCAATGTTATGCATTTCGTATTCATTTCATTCACGTTCTTGCACTAGAATTTTCAACTGCATTGCTTTTCACTGATTGAAATATGATTCAATGTATCATATGTAACAAATATTAACGTATAAATGTAAGTGCTGTGAAGTATCTGCTTTCTTAAGTGCAGCTAGAGGAAACGTTGGAAAATGTTTTCTGTAAAGTAACTAAGAGGAATTTATAAGAGATAATTCCTTCGTTAAACAGTGATGCTAACAGATAAGGTAAATGGTCATGTAAAGAAGCTCAGGGCAAAATTTTCTTCTTAAAGGTCCTATGTTGATTTGGAAGTGTTACTTGAATGGAAGGGCATAAGTTTGAATTATTTCTGTATATACCTTTATTCAGATTTCACAGAATTTGTGTAGGTTGACCTATCTCATTTGCTAAATGTTATGACAAATTAGTTACGACAAATACAGCAATACTATAATTCACAACAAAACTACTTCATTCTCTTTTGGAATAGTTAGCTAATAATAGCAGTAAATAGACCTGTGTTTAAAATGCAACTAAATATATTTTCAGCTTTTGTGATCTTTCAAAAATGGAAACAAATTATATTTATTTTAGACATGCAGTACAACATGTTGGCATGCTGTTCTTCTTCATAAGTAGATAAACATGTGCTTTCTGTTCCTGAAATAATGAAATGCTTAAGAAGCAAATAATTAATACTTGTATATGCCTGATCAGAAAGAAGGACTTTTTAAAGGTATGTTTGCAGCTTATTCTGATTTGTTTGGGTTTTTGTTACAATTTTTTACGTTCTGAAATTTAAAAAAGAAAATCTTATGTGTGTCATGCTGAAGAGAAGCAGAATGTTACCTGGTAATGTCATTCATGTACATGCAAATCGTTGGTAAATACCCTGTCTCAAATGTTTCGTATACGGATTTTCTGCACATTTAGTAATTTCAGCTGTACTTTGAAACCTTGAAGACTGAAAATTTAACCTAAGCTATTGTAATATGTTGTGTGGTAGACTGTGAATATATTTCTTGAAATATTTTCTTTACTTATCAGTGTACTCTTTTCTTGTCTATAGCAACTAGGGATGAGTGTTCCAGTGATGTTTTTCTGTTAAGTAGAAAAGGTTTCGGGTTTTTTTTGGTTTTTTTTTTGTTTTTTAGTTTTTATGCAAAAGCAAGTTTCTTACAATCTGAATTTTCTTCTAAATAAGTTTCATGCAATTAGGTAGAGCTCTTCTAGCACTTGGGCTGGGAAAAGTATTCCAGCATATGGCAGGGAATGTTTGAAACTGCCAAGAATGTGCAAATGTCTGTGGATGAATTAATAAACAGTAAGTTCATCTAAGTATTGGTACTACATTCTTTAAGCATGCCAAGGGAAGAGGGCTACTTACTGCTTGAGCAATAACCAGAAAGGACACACTAGTACTGGAGATATGTGATACCTTACAGCCTGGAGATGGGAATGACTCCAAAGATGTCAGCACTTGTTTGAATTATTACCTGCCCCCCTGCATACCACCCAAATATGCAATATGGGTGAGGGTTAACCATGCTGACTTGGAACATTTGAAAATGGACATCTAAGTCTGATCATATCTAAAATACATATTTTAATCAAATAAGCCATTAGATTGAGTGCTTTTTATGCTGGAAAAGATTATTTGGTCACATAGCTACAAAACAATATTTCTAGTCTGTTTCCCAGTCTACTTGTTTTTGTTTCTTTGTTTTTTAAGTTATTGCAAGTAAAGCTCATAGACAGAATGAAGGTTTGTGGTTTTGTTTTTTTTTCCTTTTGTTCCAAGAGGTTCATCTTTTTCTGTCACTTAGGCACTATCAGTTGGTCCTGATTAAGACTCTTAAGACAGATTATCTTGCTGGAAATGCTTCATCTAGATTTCTGAAGTCATTCCTCACCATGTAAAAAGGATTTTTTCCTCCATTGTTTTTTGCACAAATGGCCTGAATTTACTTTTACAGACATGTTCCTATTCAGGCATATTCTCATTTTCTCTCTCTCTCTCTTTCTTCACTCTAAAGCTCTTGCATTTTTCTGTAGCATAAGAATGACAGGCGTGTGAATTGGCATGCTGAGGAATTTTTTCCCTTTTAAAATCTGGTCCTAATCACTTTGTGTCCAAAGGAGCCCAGACACTAGGATTGGGGAGAGCAGTTAGTAATGGATGTAGG
>NW_008603081.1:59571-62591 GCF_000691845.1 Merops nubicus | reverse complement strand
TGTATGGAAAGTTGACACTAATTCTTGGGAATGGGTAAATTTTTGTTGCATGTCCATACTCATCTGGACTCCCCTGATGATACTGGGAAGACACATAGCTGGTCATTCTTGATCTAAAAAAACAAGTGTATGTTCTTTTAGTGGTTTCAGAGGCTGATTGGTTTTGAAACCCAAATAATCTAAAAGTTATTGCTGAAAAGGAAGAGAGATACTTTGTTCCAGGGTCGTGGACCTGAAGGAGGCTGAAGAACTTCTGCTCTGCTTACTTTACAGTTGGACTTGATCTTTAGAAAAAATTTACATGAATAAAGAATGAAATTGCTAAAATAACACTAATAAATATAATTTTTTAATGTTCATAGGGCCTCAGCTGGGTGGGAGAGAGAGGGACAGTGGTGGAAAAGCAAACAAGTCTGTACTTCCTCAGCTCTATTGTTGGTAGGAGAAGAGAGAATACACCAGACAGCTGGGAACCTTCCCTGAGAGGATTTGTGGATGTTTTCTTGCTTCTCCATAGGCCTGGAGCAGAGGGACATGAGAAGTGTAACTGATTGTTTAAAGCATTCTGTTTACTCTCAGTTTCAAAGCTGTTACAACAAGTCTGTTCATGGCGAGAAACATTTAAAATCTTGTTCTAAATATTTGCCCTTTTGACTAATAACAGGTTGCTTAGCTGAGTAGTTTTTATGAGTTATGTATAAGTAGATAGAAGACACAAGTGTAGCTAGCACCTTAGGTGTTTTGCAAATGGAATTTTTAGTTCTATCAATAGTGGCAGTAATCAGCAGTTTTCTATGGAAGTACAAAATTGGCAAAGAAACTGTAATGGATTTTCACAGAGTTTGTGGAGTATAGAAACTTTGTTAAGCATTTTAGTGATCTACATAGCTTGTCTATTGCCATATTGTGTGTTTTCATTTATTTTTTGAGATGACACTGGAGAAAATAAACAATTTAGTGAGGGAAGAAAGTAATTGCTAGATCATTCTCTCTCCATGGAGTAACACTTGAGGTTGGTGGTACTGCAGGTGATAGTGGGTGATTTTTGCTTGGGTTTTTTTTTTTTTTAATTCTCCATTGAACTAGAAGTTAGTGCTTAATGAAAAACTACACGTAGACACGGATTTCTCAAAAATAAGAAAAAAAAAAACACACACACAAGAAAAGTGGTAACCCAATGAAGCAATCCTCAGACTGCAATGTGCTTTCCTTATTTTCATGCTGCCCGGAGAAGCAAACCTGATTTTCCAGTGAAACAGAAAAGTATTCTATGCAAATCTGGGGCAATTTGCATTCTGTTGGTGTCTGAAACTTTTTCAGGCCAAAGCTCAAGGAGGATATAAAGTCCAGCATGCAGGTGACAGGCTAAAAGTGAGCATGTGACTATCTGGAATGTATGTTGTCAACATTCGTGGCTGATAAGGCGCAGAAAATTCAGACACATTTACCCTGTAATCAGGAAGAATGGCTGTAACAGAATCAAGAGGCCTTTGCATGAACTTCGAGACAAATGACAAAGCAGAAATAAGGTATGTTTGTCAGTTTAAATACTTTTAAGGGAGAAATGGATACTCACCTAGCTGCAGCCACTACACTGAGCCTAAATAATATAAATTGAGTAAATATAGTTTTCCTGTAGTTTTTTTAAATTAAAAACAAAATCATTAAGAGGTGATACCTGGTGGAATCTTCTGAGAGGTATGTTTCCCCTTTCCTGAAATGAGTCTTGGAGCCTTGTTTTGAAATGGATGACATGGAACTTGAGGCCCTGTAGTAGTATTGCTATGGGATATGCAGTATTTTGAGATAAAGTTTGATGTATTTGTTGTTCTCTATAATTAGATAACTAGGTTTCAGGGGGTTAAAAAAAAGTCTTAAGCTGTAGGGAGTTCATGTTTAGTGTCAAGAGAACCTCTGTTCAGTCTTCAGTTTGTCAGCTATGACATAGGCTGTCATCCATAGAGAAATGTACTATATTAAATGCATCTTAATTTTTATGTTTTATTCTTAACGGACCATTGAAAATGTACCAAGTCTTCTGCCGGATGGTGTGAACTATTCAAGAAATAGCTGCTCTCATCAACTTTTAGATAGCATAAAAACATCTACAAACAGCATACCTTCTATATACAGAGCAACCCAAGTCCTCTTCAGGTCTGTCTTGTAGCATGGTTTACTTTTGGAAACAGATGGTTCTTTTATCTTGTCCTATTTACTGGTGATTTTAGGTATTCTAGGACCTTTAGAAGACTTGTAGCACTTACTTTCTAGAAACCTTTTATATTTTTCTTGTCACATGACTTTAAGTAATAGCAGGTAATAAATACATAAAGAAATCTAGAAGTCTAGATTTATATCCTGCCTCGTACTTTGTGTTATGAAAGATTCTAAAAAGAGGCCTGTCAGATTGAAAGGATCAAGAATGGTTGAAATCATTAAATCCCACATCTCATGCAGAACCTCCTTCATGTGTCTGTGACTTTCATGGTCTGGAATGTGGGTAGATGCCTAAATGAGGCAGGTCCCCATAAGAACTGCTTTTCAGGGCATTATACAGATTCAGACTTTTGAGTTCTTTGTCTATATCATTAGTATGATTGGCAACTGACACTGGCTCTTCCAAATTGCTGGTTTACGTTGCCTTAAATGCAGGAGGGCATTTGGCTTTAGAAACTGAAGAAAATGAGAAGGTAAGTAAATATTCCGAGATCATCACAAAATTTCCATTCCATGGTGTTTTGGTCTTAATAGGCATTGCCTGGGTCATTGTCCTTGTCTATTTAACAATCAGTTGCCCAGTTTAAGGCCAAAGTCACTTTTAATCAGCAGGAGATACAGCACTGGAAACTGCAGTTTGTTGGGAAAAAATCAGAACTTAATCCTAACTACTGTGTGGAGGCACTAGAGGCCAGCACAGTAACAGGCAACACTTTTAAATTTCTTTTCTTGCCAGAGCATTGCTTTGCATTTGCATTTTTTTCGGTGTTGTAAGTTTGAAAAGTTGCCAGGCTATGAGACTT
>NW_008603081.1:27675-59540 GCF_000691845.1 Merops nubicus | reverse complement strand
CAGCAGGAACAGACAAAAATCTTAGAAAGGGTATCATCATCTTCTGTTAAGATGGAAAATTGCCTCTTTGGCAATAGCAGTATTTATGGGATAATTAACTTATCCACAGGATCGTCCTTGAATTCTCCTCTTTTATAATGTCTTTTGAGATGGCAGGCAAGTAATTCAAACAGCAGAACTTATTTTTAGGTTTAGTCTGAGCCTGAAATAAACTGAGAAGGCTGAGTAGTGTTACGATAAACAGGGAGTAAAACGGCAACAGGAAATAGGGGGTCTTTAGTAATGAGTTCCAGTCACTCTTGAAATAGAAAACCAGAGAAAGATTTTCTTGGAAATAATTTCTCAGTGACAGCTTAATTATTTTTAGCTTGTTATTTAAAATTAAAAGGGAACAGTTTCTTCAGATTTACACTGTTCTTGAAATACCCCTTTTAAAAGATAATTTAGCAAGTTATATTTTTGACATTTTTAGAGTTGCGTTGTTCTTGTTGCTAGCTGATCTGCTGTTTAAAAAAAACAGATGTTTGGGGGAGAGGGGAGTTTATACAGTTGTGTGTTATATATACATCTGTGAGAAGCATTTGGGATAAGACTGGAACGGCGGCAGAAGATTTACCTTAAAATGTGAAGACGGATTCAAGATTTTAGAAGTTGCGAAGTGAAAGGGGGAGAATACAGCTATATCCTGTAGAACAAAGCAGTGTGTGTGCTTCCAAAAGTTTCTTTTAACCCCGGGAATGTGACTGCTGAGATGGGCCCAAAGCATGGATGGTGAGATTGATATTTACAAGCACTTCACGTGGCTGAAGAGGGTAAGTGATCTGCTGGGCTTTGTTTTCTCTTTAAATGCACCTTAGCAAAGCTTGGTCAGAATTCTCAGCTTTGCAAAAAGAAACTATTGAGTGCCTCTGACATAAAGTATTGTAAGTTTCTTAATAAGAAATGATTTAAAGACATTCCTTCATGAAGGAGGAGGAGGTTTAGGGAGGGGAGAGAGAATCAGCTGTCTTTGTCTTTAAAAATGAAACTCTAGGATCAAACTTGGAACAAATGGCAGTAGATCTAGCAAGTGTTCATGCTTTCCTGAGATTGCAGTGCAACAAAGCAAAGCTTGCATGGGAATGCATGGCAAAAAAGGAGAATATGTTGTTTACCAGGTTGTGTTTTAAAATGAAAAATTATTTGTTCTAGCTTTTTACTTAATCAATTCTTCGTCAGGCTAACTGTACGAGATCTTTTAGGATGCCTTTGTTCTGGATAAAAATGGTGGTACATTTTTGCTGTGCATGTTATTCTGATAAAATTAGGGTTTTTTAAAAGACAGTGCTATTAAAATCCTGATTTTTGTAATGAACTTTCAGAACGTAAAGCAACCGCATTACATTGTTTTTGTCTTCCTATTAAAAAAAAAAAAAAAAGTAGGTTTGTGCAGTTGTTTCATCACCCTGGAAGAATAGTCAGCTTTTAGATTTTTAAGGTTTAAAGTATATATTTTTCAGTGTTTGAAAAATCCATGAGTGGAATGTGAATAGCTCCTTCACGGTAGACTTTTTTTAATTACAGTATTACTTTGTGTCATGTAAACAGCACATCCTCTCATTATACTTCTACAATCTATTTAAACCTTTGTGTACTTTTATTGCAAATCCTATGTACGCCATTTACTTTAGTGCTTCTGTATAGCACTGAATTAAACACACATGTATACATATGCGCATGCACTCTGGTTTTTTACTGGCTATATGATCATAAAATACAGGTAAATATGTGAAATGTGATTAGGAACTGTAATTTGGGTAGTTTCTTGAATGAATATAAAATATTCTTGATAAAATGTCAGTCTTTATTAAAAGCTTGAATCTTGAAGTTAACTTACAGAAGATTTACATCAGGTACTGGAAACTTATGTTTCTGGAGTGTGGATGGGGAAGGGATTAAATGGGGAGTGAGTGGGATAGTGATGACAGGAAATAGTTGGTAACAATATACTAGTAGGTTAACCTATGCTGTGTGCAGTTAAAGCTAAATAGCTCTTTACTGGTTTTTGAGATCACATATTATTTGTTATTTAAATGAGGTTTTGAATACAGTATGTCTGCCACCCATGCTTCCTGGTATAAATTTCATTTCTAAATGGATGGGTTTGCTAACAAAAGGCTAAAGTGTGCTCTTATCAGGTCGTGTGGCATTCAGGATGAGGACTATAACATAATGAAGAAGGGCTCAAGAAATAGCTTCAGTGAAGAAAGTCTCATACTGAAATGTTCATAGGTTTGTAGGGATTAACACAGGATATCTTTAGGATGTTTTTCAAGTACTGTGTTCAGAAAGGGTACTGTGTTCAAATGCAGCACAGGCTTTTACAGAAACTAGTAATGCCATTACTCTTGTTGCATGTTATTCCTTTTATGTAGGGTACATAAAGAAGAATATCAATACTGCTGTTTTTCCTTGCAGGCTTTTTGAGGGGTTGGGCACATGTCAGGGAAGGGAAGAGAACTGAAAATTACCTTGCATTGTTCCTGGGTGAACTTAAGCAGTCTGCTCCCAGATTCCTTTGGCAAGTGATTTTTTAAAAAATGTTGAAATGATTGAAGTTGCTTATGTGCCTGTCATGTTCAAGAACCCTAGTGTCACGTGTCTGGCGCTGGCTGGGGTTGCAGATGAACGTTTCAGAACCTGTAATCATAAACAATTTCTCGTTGGCTGATAATGAAAGTAAGAGTACACTCCAGAGTAACAAATGGCACTTAACAAGAGAGCAGCTGCAACGGACTTCCATAAACCCTGAGTGAGGTATGCCAAAGCTGGCTCAAATTTCATTAGCAGAATTCAATTCAGAGACTAGGATCAGTTTTGATGTTGCAGTGGTTGGCTAAGCTAGATTTGCATGGTTTCTGCAACTTGTACTGTGTCGGGGCAGCAGACAAATACAAAGATCACAAGATCCAGGCAGGCAAAATGTCAGGTACAACTACTTTTCTCAGATGCTTAGAATAGAAGATCTGGTTTTGAGCATGTATGATAGCATCATGCAACAGGAACGAGGCAGTATTTAGATCAAATTGAAATAAGGTGTCACCACACTTCAGCTTTTTCTACTGGACATTCTTGATGTTGAAATGACCTGTGAAAATGCTGTCCCAAGGATGCTCGTAGGTGTGGGTAGAGTGGAGAGCAGATGTACAGAGCCAAACAACAATTTAGCCTTGTCTTAGTTGTATCTGAGGCACAGTTAAGGTGTTTTCCTTTGTTTACTGATTTTTCTCCATTTTACTTTCTTCTGCCTTTTGCCAGTAATAAAAATTATTAATCTGCAGTAGTATTTCTCACAAGAGAAGGAACTTTCTCTGATATCTTACCTAATATAAGACAAAACTCTCCAATAGGTACAGCTATACTGTACTTCATGGTGTGTGATGCTAGTGGCAATATCAGAATTGTCCCAGGTAGCTTATTCTGGCTGAGAAGCCAAGTATCTGACATAGGTGTGTAGCACTGCCCTGGCTTCATGCAGTGTAATAAGAGTTTGTACCAATGCAGATATTTGGGGATACCTTGTTAGTAAGACAAAAAGCCAAGCTAGGGAGGTCACAAGAATTAAGGGAGGCACGTCTATCAGTGGTCTGGTTTTAGAAGGATACAGAAAAGTTCTCTTGTTTATAGAATGCACTTTTAGCATTACAGCTAAGGCAGTAGCATAGTTCTCATGAAGTAGTTGGTGGGCAGCTTCGGGGAAGCACTTTGCAGATAACTGGTGTTAGATTCTTTCACAGGGCCTAAGCATAAATCTGTCACTGCTACAAGTTTCTGTTGCAAGCTGAAGAATCCAAGGTGCCCCCTGCTACCTGAAGCTGGAAGTGTCTCATCTCTGGAAAACTTTCTTTGGTTCTTGCAAGGGATTCAGTTTTGAAAGTTCTTTGTTCTTACCTTTCCGTCTGGCCTTAATGGGGATATACCCTTCCAAATGAAAATGGCACAACCCCCATTTTGGTACGTAGGCATGTAGATATACCGATAAATTAGCAGCATCACAAACACAAATGCTGGTATTTATTACAAACAGTATTATGGGCTAGGGACACTGTAAATTAACTGAGCTGCAGTGGATGGAGTGTAGGAAAATTAAAGGTCTGTTGCCTCTGGAAAACTTTGTATGGTCTTATTTTGAAAGAGGCATGCTTTCATACAAAGTGGAGACATCTGATGACTCTTGTAGCTTGCTTCAGACTTAACTTTTGAAGTCCAATGCAGCAGACCTGATGGCTGACCTGAAATAGGTATACATTATTCCTATTCTTATTCTTTCCTTTCTTCCAGATACTATTCTTAACCTGTATTTGCAAGAGGTGGAGCCATCAAACCCATGCTGTAGCCATTAAGCTTATGGTATTTGAGAGTGAATCTTTATTATTTATGACTATTAGGAAAAATCCAGTTAAAATATAAGTATTTGATCAAAATTCTTTTCAGAAGTATAGAAATTTACATAGCTCTATCGTTACTTTATTTCAGACTATATACTGTTAGCTTTTTGAAAGTGACTGCCACTTGCATTTAACCAACAAGGAACAATGGCAAATAGAAAAGCCTGTTGTTGATTTATTACTTGTCTTCAGATGAAAGGCAGGTTGGAGGTTGGACCAGATGACCTCTAGAGGTCCTTTCCAGCCTGAAACATTCTATGATAGGGAAGAATTACAGATCCAGAAATCATGTTACAGCCTTCCCCTCCCTCTAAAGTACACTGAGTGAATGTGCATCTAGTCAGATGGGTGTGTATCTCAGGTAGTGCTAACATGCCACGAGATTAAATTTGTATTACATCCATAGTCAGATGCCAAAATAAAAATGTTTACTATGTAGGCTACTCACTCATCACTACACAATAGCAACTACTGTGACTCACAACATCAATTCTGTTGACCCAAAAGGGTACTAAAGAGATGGAAAGCCTGTAATATTCTAAATATTATCAACTCCAAATAGTCTGGAAAAAGTCTAAAGTGTATATTTTCCTGTATTGAAATATAACATATTTTCTTGCATTTAAATATAATATATTTTCTTGTATTGAAATAAAATACTGTGGTCTGTGTGCTGCTAGTAGTTTGTGGGAAAACTGACTGTCTGAACTCTGCTGGCTATATTCCTTGTTTTCATCTTCTAAACTGCAACAAAATACACCAAGCATGTCCCTAATCTTCCCCATTAATGCAAGTATTAGAGTTGCCACAGGCATCTTATTAAATTATCAGCGGAACTGAAGGTGATTCATGTGACTGAGTAAGAAGAGAGGAGGGTTATGACATAATCTGTCTTCTAAAAGGGGCGGGTGACTTGTTGAAAAAGCTCACAAATCACCGCACTGTGTCTCCTCCCCCCTCCACAGCCCAAGAAGAGATCCATGGTACTGGTGACAAATTTCTGTGTGACACATTGCTGATCAGCCTGGGAAGCCAGTATTTTTTACTTCAAAAATTAGTTGTTGGAGATTCTTTGAGCTGAAACTGAAACAGCACTCCTGAGAACACAAACTGTCCTGTATTCGATTTTATTATCTTGCATATGCAGTTGCTTTAGGGGCCTTACTTTTACAGCCCATCAGGATTCATCTAGAAGGTCTGTTACAGAAGCTTCTGACAGGAAATCTGTACAGAAGCACTGCACGACTGTTGTCGTTCTGTTCTGAAAACAAGCTGCGTTCTGAATTGTTTCCTATTAAAATAACATGCAAGGAAGCATAACATTCCATGCTTGGTGGGCTCTGAGCAGGCTGTTTAAAATAGCTACCTGAGTTGTTCAAACATTTCTTCCCTTTCTTGCCATACCCTTTTATGTTTTTGCTGATTGTCCCCATTTTGAATTAATGCTGTTGTATTATACTCTGAAGTCTGATTTTTTTTGTCATGTATTCTGGAGGAATATTTAAGCCTTTTTCTTGGAAAAGAACTCTATAATGACTGGGTCGTGTAAGTTATACTTAGACAGTAAGGTTTCTAACAGCTATTGGTATTATGCCCGGGTTAAAGAGCATGTTCCCCAGAGAGATCTGGAAACTGAAGATGAAGAAGCTGCTAAAGCAGGTGTTTGAATGCAAAAGTTTGGGGGTTTTTTTGTTTGGTTTTTTTTTTTCCCCCTAGAACTTGGAGAAACAGTTGATTTGGAATTGGTTCAGGAAATGTTTTGTTATTATCTGATGCAATCTGATGGGCATTAAACTATATCCAAAATATGGAGACTATAATACCGACTATAATACTATTTTCATCTGCATTGGTACTACCATCAATAAAGTTTCAACCACTTTGCTTTAGCATATCTTTCCTTCCACTTTGTTATCAAGTTTTATCATAAACTAGTTTACACGTTTTATGCAATTTCTCTCATTCTTTCATTATAAGAAATTAACAGATTTAGCTTACAATTTGTGGAGCCTACATAATGATTTTTAGTCTTTAGGGCTACGTCTTCTTAAAGAACATCTTTGTGGTAAATCTTGGTGATTCAGCCTTTTGGTCATGTGGTAACACAAGTCTGGCGTTTATTGTTTGTGAGCTCTTAAACCAATTCAAGTCACCTGTAGTCTTATGACTTTAGTATTACAGTCCCTGTATTCCATTGCTGCTGATAGGTGTGATATCTAGCTGTACTTGCACAGTTTTCTCTCAGTACTGACTTTCCCAACTGCAGAATGCACTCCAATCATCCACAGATGGCCTTGGTTTATATTACATTGTTTTATCTTGTCTTTATGCATGCCACAAAGATTGCCCAAGTCTTAAGCAACTGCTGTCTGTCAATCAGCCACTTCTACTTAGCAGGTCATTTTCTGTCTGCTGTACTTCCCTGTATGTATCTGAGCAGTCTGTGGCTGACTTACTGGCAGGGTTGATGTTTTTGTTCTTCTCCCTTTTCTGTTTGCACACGTGTGATTCACTAGATTTTATACGGGTATTGAGTATTTGGACTTCAGCAGAGGATATTTCACAATCATTCAGTGCAGCAGACGTCATCAGAGGCTATACGTTTAGTAAATGTGAGTGTAATAAAATGTCTTAATTTGTGATTTGATGTTGAACTAATTCTTAATTGCTGATTATATATAATGTTCGACTCGGTTTTGCATTCATGTCAGACTGGTTATGTAAAAATGTGTTTGCAGTAATTTAACTCACTGAGTGTAAGGCCAGAGGGGAGTGTTACACAAGTGGTTTCAGGTACGTTTCTTAAACCTAGCCTAGGAAAATAGCAAATGAGGGCAGGAGAAAGGGTGCAAACTCTACTGGGATAGGTCTTCTTCATCACTAGGTTTTGTCATTAAGAGAATCTTTCCCTGCCTAGCAGTGTGCTGTTGCCTGAATATGTTCTAAGTGCAGTAAAGTCTCTCCTACCATTGTGTGTGTGACTCGGAGACATATTGGGGAAGGCCTGTGGCCTCTCCATTGAGAAAACTCATTTGTGGTACATAATGGAAATTCCCTAATGGAAACATAGTTGCCAAGGCTAAAGATTTTGGATTCTAAACTACAATATAAGACTTTGCTTTATAAGTGGTGTAAAAGCCCAGGCAGAATGGCTGACAGTATGATTGAGGATGCATAGCTGAGGTCAAAGGATTATGTAGGCAGACATGGAGGAATGCATGATGTTTACTTATGAGGATTCATTATTTTCATTATAATGCTACAAGGAATAACCTTTAAAGTCATACAGATTGACTGACCAACTTTTATTACAAAGGGTATAAGTTAAACTGAAGATGTATGTTGTGTAAACACAGGGTGGGGGTGAAGTGGGAAGTATTTCTTAATGAAACAAGGCTTGAAAAAACTGCATTGAGATGTTAAGAAAGACGGATAGAGATGTTAGGACACATAAATTCTAAAAAATTAAAACTAGTTAGGAGAAGAAGAGGGAGTGAAGTCACCGTTACTTGAAGGGCATTAATTACTTATTTAGTGGGCCAGCTCCCTATAGTTGGCACTTAAATTTAATAATTTGGCTGATAATTCTGTCTCTAAGGTATGCACTCACATGTGTATATTTAGAGCCATTTCTGTGAAATCTTGAATCATGGTTGTACCTACTATAAACTGGTCAAAAGCTAGTAAGAAAAGTATGTTCTGAGTAGAGTTAACATGTTGTTCCTTTGACAGTGAATGCTGATAGGTAAGGCGTGGAGTGAGGTTCTGCACATTCTGTTCTTTAGTGGTTTTGACCTCCAAAACAGGGAAAAAGGACCACATTTAGTGAATTTATAGGTGATTCTAGTTAGGGACCTTGCAGCCATGCTAAATGATGTGACCAAGACGTAAGAAGAACCTGATGCATAGGGAAGCAGTATAAATAATAGCATGCAATTCAGTATAGACTAGTCCAGTGTTAAACATTTAAGCAGAAACAATGAGTAAACACAGGGTAGAGAACAGGATGCTAGCTAAATAAGAGCATTTCAAAAGGGATCTGGAAGTTATGGGTCATAGGCTGACAATACAGCAGTGTTACTATATGGCAAATATGAAAAGAAATATGGGCTAAGGGTCTGTGAGGAAAAGACTGAAAAACTTGTTTGTTTAGTCCAAAGAGGGACTTGCTAATTAGAGATCTATAGATAGTCATCTTCAAACATGTGAAAAATTTCTGAAGCGAAAGGAAGAGCTTTTTTTTTCCTTTTTTTGCTTTTTGCTTTTTTCTTTCGTTTTTTTTTTTTCTTTTTTTCTTTCTTTTTCTCTCTCCATCCATGGTGGTATGATAACCCATAGATTGAAGTTGAAGTTAGATATTAGGAAAAATGTAAGGGTAGCCAAGAAGTAGGTTATCTGGGGAGGATGTGTAATCCATTTTTGGACATTTTTAGGAATAGGCAAAATAATGTTGCAAATAATTGTCAGGCCTAGAATGGAATAATGAACCTTTCAGTCCTCTATATTGGTGTCTTTGTGATTTGCTCAATTCCTTTCAAAATTATGAGAGACAAGGGTGCTTAGTTCCTGTCACCTCATAAAGATGCCATACTTCTAATTCAGCAATTTATAGCTTGAGAAGTATCTTGTGATTGAATAAATATTTGATTTCTTGGTTTGCATTAATTAGTACCATGTTTATTTTAATCATCTGTTTTACGTTTGGGCCTGTAGATCTTAGTAGAGATCAAGAAGACATGAATGTATTTAGTATGGAAAAATAAAAATCCTATGCATGAATGTTCAGTTGAAAAAGAAAGGAAAGTTGCAGAGGATTATAATTATATTGGTGCTATTGTACAAGTAACCATAAATGAGTAGTCGGCTGCAGACCAGTGTAGCTGAATGAAAGGTGGTGAAGTTGGGTTCCTGTGTTAGCTGAAAAGCCAGCCAGAGTGTTTTATTTCCCAGCAGCAGTGCACTGCCTGCAGTGGAGCTGGGAAGGGAACCGCCAAGGGCTCACATTACTGCCGCTGCCCTAAGCAAACAGCTCCGTTCCCACAGCTAGACAATGTTCTGATATGTGGGATGAAGCTGTGTGACTCTTCTGAACGTTTTAAAATAGATCTGCAGCTTTTATTTTATCTGAATTCTAAGGTTTCTCTCTGGAGTGTTAAAATTCATAGGAAATGGGACTCAATAGGAACAGGCCATGTTTTAGAAGGTCTTTCTCCTTAGAGCCATTTAGAAAGCTGTAAGTGATTACGTAGCTGGAGTAGTTCCTGATAGGAATTTGATAATGTAAATAATTTATTTGCTTACAAAAAATTTATACTTTTCTTTCAGTAATTTCTAGGCATAGTATAATACATATAGCAGTTGTTACAATTTAAAAATAAACACGAAGATTCCTTGACTTTGGCAAAAGATTGCTGAGACCAGATTTTTCAAATTAAAAGTTTTTTGTCTTGATATGGTGGTATATCACAGTGAAATAATTTGCTAGAAAGTATCAAATCTATTCCTATACCATTCCTAACTGCAGGAAATGAGAAAGTATTCAGAATCCAGCTGAAACCAGGTACATTCAAAAGGTTTCACACGTATGAAATAAACAGTTCTGGTCTGTAGACTCATTTTGCGTGTTCTTTTTATATTATAACAGTCACACTCTCTCTGTATATATATATCTTTTTTTTTTATTAATTACTTCTTGACATTTCAACAGTAACTGTATAAATTCTCATTGCACTTTTTTCCCTCAGTCACAGGTGAATCATCATTCATCTAACAATGAAACTTATCAAGACAGATTGGCACGATTAGAAGGTGATAAAGAGTCGCTCATACTGCAGGTATGTGTTAAAGAGAACATGGTCTACATAGTTGATACTCTGTGAATAAAAGCTGAAGTAACAGTATTTTCTTAGACAGCTGTTAGCAGGGCACCAAATGTAACTGATATTTAATCAGGAATTTATTTGTATAATTCATCACTGATTTCATGGTGGGGTAACTTGGTAAATGAGAGGGGAGTAACAGCAGTAAGAGGAAGAAGAATGGCAAAGGGAAAAAAAAAAACTTAAAAATAATGCTGTGGAGTCACAAGGTAATGTTGTAGTAGTGGTTCTCATTGTAGATTTGCTAGGTTGATTTTTGTAGGTTTTGTATGCCAGTATTTTTAATGAACTGGGAGACTGGCAAGTAGACAGAACTGGGATTTTTCCTGCTTTTATACTGTACCAAAGTTGCTTTATACCATAAGAAAGCTTAAGGGGAAGGTGAAGGGGGGAAAAAGATGATTTGATGGTAAAATGCATACCTAAGCTCTTCCAGGTTTCCTATTTCTCAGTTTACCAAGCCTTTTTCAAAGATCTGCAGTCCCATGTCAGTTTTCCTCCTGAAGAAAACACGTTGTACAAATTAAATTTTTTAAAAAACTTAATTCTTTTTTTCTGTATATTTTTCACTATTACAAGCTGTATAAAAATGCTTTTTCAAACTGAAGCTGGCGATTCTTTAAATGGTCTTTGCATATCCTTTCTCTTTACACTTACAAGAGCTTATTATAAGCATATATATTTATATCAAACAAAAGTTAACTATACTGGGCAGGTGTTCTCCCTACTTTTGGTTACTAGTTTCTGTAAGCATGTTTTATCCTGTATGTTGTGCTCACACTTGTGTTAATTCACTGAGCAGAATCCTCACTACTGTTGTTAAATAAACAATAAATTGTTTGTGAGACATAAGTTTAGGCTTGGTTGGATTTTTTCTTTACTGTTAAGCTAAAATTGCTATTACCAAAATTTGGGGGGGAGGGGGCGGGAATTCCTGAAAGAAAAACAAACTTCTGGTTGGTATTTAAATGAGTGCTGCAAATTCCCTTTTTTCCTGAGAATCAATCAGGTCAGGGGAAATAACACCACAACTAGCATTTATTAGAATACCTGTTATTAATGGAGTCATTATTAACTGTATCATCTATGATTCTATTAATAATAGCAAACAACTTTTCACACGGTACATTCACTACTCACACAGTTCACTCCCACACATGAGCAACTCGGAATTGGAGCAACAATCAGGAGGCCAAAGCTACTTAGAAGCAGGGGATGGTACTGATGCACTGTGGCTTTGTCCCTGAAGGCCTCCTTTGTTTCATCACGTGCGTGCATGGTCCTGTAGTCTGTCTGCATACAGCAACCACTGTCGTCTTGGATGTGGTTCATGCTGTACAGCTGGTCATTGATGGTCATGCATGCTGGCAGGCTTGTACAGATTTGCCAGAATCTTGGTGTTTCAAAGTGTGTTGGCTTTTGTGGATTTAACAAGACCACTAGTAGCCAGCAGTTTTAAGTTCCTTCAGGCTGTTCCAGGCTACTGCTCAGTATGTGCTTTTCCTGTCTGTGTTGTGCTGTTCTTCAGTAACTGTTTCTTCATCCACACAAATAGGTACCCATAGACTGGAGCCAGCAAAATTTGCGAAGGAGTTTTTATGACATGGTTTGGAGACCTGCCTGGAGTTGTTCTCAAAAGCATTGTAGTAAAATCAGATGCAGAAATTGTCTCTTGCCTTTTATTCCTATTACACACATGTAAAATCAAGAGACTTAGTCAATATTTCTGTCTTTTTCCATCCCACTGCACAGTACTGCAGTAGAACTCCAAAACCCCAGACAAATAAGGTATGTGAAAACCTCAACCTGGTAGATGAGCATCAAAAACAAAAACAGAAAGGTGCCAAGATGGAGCTGGGGTTAGAACCTGTTTTACATCAGTTCTGCATATTTGGTCTAGGCAGCTGAATATGAGGAACATGGGCAAGTCCCATGCTGAGGTTATGGTGGCCTTGAGGGAGTCTGCTGGTACAAACCTGGCTCCTGGGTGTGATTGTTGGCATGAAGGATGAGAACGTGGTGGGAAAGGGAGCATCTCTGTTCTGTAGCTCATGTTGAATTGTGCCAGTGACTGTGGTCCATAACTGTAACCTGTAGGGAATATGAAGCTGGGAGCAGTCCAGCCTTGCATCAGACTTGCTGCAGAAGAAGCAGTACAAGGTATCTTGTAGTGAGCCCAGGCAGTACCCACTATCTCTGTCTGCCAGGGCCGAGTCAAGCCGTGACACCCACTGCCCCGGCGCGGGCTGTGGTGGGGGCTGGAGATGCTGCAGCATCAGGGGTGCCTTCCTATAGCTCAGTTGCCCATGTGTAGGAGCTAAGGTATAGGAGCACTGCTTCAGGTGTTTGGGTTGGATGGGTTTTTTTTCACAAAGATGTTTTAAACCCTTATACCAACTAATTCTTAGCTAATTGTTCAATATACATCACTTCTGTAGATATTTGCAGAGAATACATTGTCTGCGGGCTGACTCTAGCGGGTGGCACGCTCCTAAGGTGAGGGGGACTGGCCAGCATAGTGTATGCTGGAGTTATGGTCTGTGTGCAGCCCGCTGATTCACTGAGGAGTCTAGCAGATGTCATCCTGAACAGAGAGGAAAATATGAGCTCAAAGAGGCTAGCAGGCCTCTCAGCCTAACTCCTGGAACATCTAACACATGCTTCTAAAGCTGCTAAGGTTTTACTGAATTCCTTTCAGACTACATTTAACATACAGAGTTTTCCTTACAGGTTACCATGCTAGTTGGAACCTAACCCGACCCTTTAAGTAGAGCTTGGTTTTCTTCTTGTGGAAGCTGCATCAGGCTGAAGGGGAGGATTCAGTACGTTTCAATTTGCTTTCTGACCTCAGAGGGAGAGATTTTTGTGTGCCATCACTCATTTAATGAGAGCAAAAGAGAGAAGCAGAAAAGCAATAGACTTCCTTGTGGGGAGTCCTCTTCCTGCCCTAGCCTGGGTGTGTCCCCTGCCAATCTGCTTTCACCCCTCCTGACATTCCTCATCCTGTGTTCATCTGTGTTCTGCCCTATCGCCAGCACTTCTAAAGAGGACTGTTTTTTTTTCCTTTATATTTTTCTGTGTTCCTTTGCCAGGCATGCTTGTCATTATGTTTGCAGGTAAAACAAATACAGATCACTCAGTCACTCCCTCTGCAGCTTCCCTGGAGTCAGGTCCATTGTTCGTTGGTTGTTTTTTAGAAATGCTGGGTAGTGGGCACATCTTAAAGGTTGCACTTTCACATAATCACTCTTTCTCTCTCTCTCTCTCTCTCTCTCTCTTTCTCTCTCTCTCTCTCTCTCTCTCTTTCTCTCTCTCTCTCTCTCTCTCTCTTTCTCTCTCTCTCTCTCTCTCTCTCTTTCTCTCTCTCTCTCTCTCTCTCTCTTTCTCTCTCTCTCTCTCTCTCTCTCTTTCTCTCTCTCTCTCTCTCTCTCTCTTTCTCTCTCTCTCTCTCTCTCTCTCTTTCTCTCTCTCTCCCTCTCTCTCTCTCTCTCCCTTTCTCTCTCTCTCTCTCTTTCTCTCTCTCTCTTTCTCTCTCTCTCTCTCTTTCTCTCTCTCTCTTTCTCTCTCTCTCTCTCTTTCTCTCTCTCTTTCTCTCTCTCTCTCTTTCCTTCTTTCTGTCTTCTTTCTAGCATTGCAGGAATGGATGTGAGAGCATAAATAAGTTTTTGTTAACACATTTTATTCAAACTGGAATTTAAACACCTATGAATTGCTTTTTTTGCTTGTTTATTTTTGCTACCTGTTTGATGCAGCGTGTTTCTAGTACAATCAAGACTTTTATATAAATAAATAGTAGAAATGAATGTACATATTCATTAATAAAACTGAGCATGTGCTGCTTAACACAGGAATTAACACTGTAGTTGTTTCCACATCTTTTTAATGTTATCCTGAGCATAGTTTTCTCAGTTTTGCCAGCTTTAAGTTAGGCTGCTGGGCTTTTTTTACTACACATTCACTGGTTCTGTACCACTGTTCCCACAGTTCTTTACCAGTATTGCTTATTGTTTCTTTTCCTGGGATTCATTGTCTGTATCTCACTTATTTTACTTTCATGTTTTGGCTTGCAAAGCCTGGGAATTTTTCTTGGAATAGAACATTGCCGCTGTTAAAACTTGCCTTTTACTCATTGCATTCTTTATAACTTCAGAACACTTTATTGATAGGTAAGCTGTTTCTCCATTCGTGTAAGAAGTAAAGTAATTGGACGGCTTCTGAATGAACAGTTCTATTGTTTATCCATTTTAGGGAGTGAGATGCCAACAGAACCTGAAGTGGCAATACATGCCTCTGAACCACATAAAAGTTTTTCAATATCTATGTTCTTGTTTAGTGCTTTCTCATTTTTCAGACTTTCACACAAACTGACTCAGGCTACCTATAGGTAATCTTCCATCTCTTCTAGAAAGTGCTCTTTCTTTTTTATATTAAAACAAAATAATCTGTGGGGGTTGGGGAGTCAGAGGGCGGAGTTGAAGCAAAATATAGGTAAGACTGAGAAATTGTCTGTCTTGATAGAGCAGGTTGCTGTGGTGCACAAGAATATTAAACCACTGAGGACTTAGAAAAGAACTTGCTGTTAAAAAGCACATTTGGATGTTAATTGTATAAGGTAATTGAAACTTATTTGCAGTCAATTCAGTAGCATTGTGCTTCTCTTCTCAAATTACAGGTAAGTGTTCTTACAGACCAGGTGGAAGCTCAAGGTGAGAAAATCCGGGACTTGGAAGTCTGTCTTGAGGGGCATCAGTTGAAACTGAATGCTACAGAAGAAATGCTTCAACAGGTAAAACTCTGGATTGGAAAGCTGCTTGCATAATCTCCTCTAACAGTAGGGTGAACATATATGTTCAGCTTGTATGCATGTGCACGTGCCTTTGGCAACAAGATAAAACAGGAAAAAAATGCCACTTTTATTGTTCTCTTGCTGCTTTCCTTTTTTTTTTTTATTTTAAATAAATGTTTCTTTGTTTTCCTGTTGCAGAAATGTTTTACTGACTGTTTGCACAATACTGTACGTGGCAGCATGTAAAATGAAACTCCTGTGTCTTATTTGTACTGTGCTGACTAACTAAATTTGGACATGGTTGAGTAACTGGTTAGACAGGTTAAATGTATCTAATATAGGTAGGAGTTATAGAATTAATTTTTATTTAAGTATCTTCTGTTTTCCTATGGCTTTGAAGCTGAATAGATAGTAAATTGAAATTAATTACAGTATCAAGTTTGGTTCTATAACTATTCTTGCTTAATTTAGGAGCTTTCTCCTTATTCTTGAAAGAAAACTAGTATATAAATACATTTTCCTTTATTTCAATTTACAGTTCTAGGCCATGTGATATAATTTTTGTTCTTTCATGTAATACATTGAGAGAGCAGAGCAAATAATAAATAATACCTTACTTTTTATATGCTACTGCAGAGATGGCATCTGTTGATGCAAAAGAACTTTCCAGGTGCAATTTTCTGTTATTACATGATGGAGGTCATCTGCTGGTAATACAGCACATAGATATCAGAAATAGATCTGAAACTGTAACTAACCCTCAAAATCTACACCAGAAATTAGCAGGATAGATATTGTTCTTGATGAACTTAATTCCTTTCCCCAGACAAAATATTGTGTTATAGATTTACTGTTTTAGTCTGAGAGATACGCAAGTCTTTCTATGAACTATTCATAGCTTTAAATTGTTAAATAGTTGTGTTAATCTATATAAACTTATTTTACTATGATCAGGATCCATGTACATGTGTACGTAAACATCAGTTTCTATAAGATAAACTTGTATACTAAACCTTTTAAAATTGTAATTCTCCAAGCTTCTCTAAAAAAACTTGGTTTCACATAACTTTTGCAGCCCAAAATGCTTCCAGCTGGGAAAAGTTTTGTTCTTATACTTAACTGAGGGCATGTTTATAAAAATGCATATAGCACGTGCATTTTGTTTTGCGTGGAGATCTGGAGTGAAATTCAACGAACAGTAAGTATTTAAGTTATGAAAATCTGTTTCAAACTTCAGGAAGACGTTCACAATAAGAGTGTAGAAGTTCCCTGTTTCAATCTAAAACTAGATAGTTGTTCTGTTAAAATCGTTTATTGTTTCTCAGACTTAAAATTTTCTGCTCTGATAGTCTTCTGAGGAAACTGTGAATTTAAAGCCTGAGTTAACAGAACATTGAGACATCTGAAAATAGAATATAATAATGCACATACATTGCTATTTCAGTGAAAACATTTCTATTTACACACCTGGCATTATACACATGCACAAATTGCTTACAAAGCTGATCCTAAAATGATAAGCTACGCAAATCTGTACTAAAGCTAAAGAAGTTAGAGGATCCTCAAATATGTTTAACATAAATCTTAAATCTAAATTTTGAAATCACTGAGCAGCTGTAATTGTTGCCAAATAGTAATTTCAAATTTATTTTCTTTCTTGTACACTTATTAAATAGTTGGCAATAAGCTCAAGTTTGTTGTTTGTGTTGTACTTTTGAGATGTTGCATTTAACATAATTTACAGAAATACTGGTAAGCTTGCTTGTTGATTACTAAATTTCTAAGTGATTTCCCATACTTACAGGACATGTGATAGCTCAAGTTTTGGGATGGTTTGTTTGTTTTTTTCCAAGACAGTTATCTAAGCCACAGCTTGGTAAAGTGTGGCCTTGGATATGTGTCTCACTTGATTTGTGTTTACTGTTGGTCTGTGAGTTTGTCCTTTCAGACTTTGTACAGACACATACAAAAATGCTTATTCTTTTAATTTTAGTGTGAGTTATGTACTTTCAATAGCTGAACCAAAATTAAAATAATAAATTCAGTATGGAACTGAGATATTTAAAATTTATTTTCTCACTGAAAGAGCAAATTAAGTGAAATACTAAAGGATGATGAGGGAATGGTAGTAGTGGTGTCTTTCTCATATCAATTACATCCCCCAGTAGACAGTAACATATGGGAAACCCAAGTTAGATCTCTCAAAATCTCAGCAGTTAGAGAAATTTTACATTTATTATGGCTCAGCAGAGGGCCGTATTTGCCTGTAATTTGTTTTGAAGGTTTTCTCAGTTCATCTTGTTGAAATGATTGTCCTCTACAGAGAGTGAGTTGAGATTTGGAGAGAAGAGAATGAGCCAATAGTGTGGCGTTTATGACATTCATGTAAGATATGGGGCTAATAGGCCTTCTTGCAGTTAATTAGTCAAAAGTAGAGTGAGTATCTGTCCTGAGGGACTTCAACAGACTGATTGGTCAATCAGGTTTTGTGGAAGTTGGGTTTTGATCTTCTCAGCCAGCAGGTGCCAGTGGCCTGTACAAGTACTCAGGATGCTTAGCAGAGATGAAAGATGCTAGTGTTGGCATTTGAGGTCTTCCAGTCAAAAATACTTAGTGGGTCTTTCAAGACAGTGCTTATTTATTTTTACAGCCAACTTAACTTATTTCTAATAAGAAAAGTTATCTGCCTCTATATACCTATATAAGTATTCCCAGAGACACACAAATATTTTCAGAAAGAATTGTATTATCTTCCTGAGGTGCATGTAAATCCAATTTTATTTCATGTTTCTGCTTGCTTATTTACAATATATTGAACTCCACTGATGTTTACCTTTGTGAAATTAAGTCAACTGCTTCTGCTAATTGGAAAATGGAACAATGAAGTTAAGTGCCCTAGCTTGAAGAATCTTCTCGTGTATTAGTAGAACTAAGATAAATGCAATGGTTCTTAATTCCATGCCTAAAATGCTAAAATAAAACCAATAAATCATACACTTGAAGGTCATTTAATGATGATATCTGGTAGTTTCACAACAGAAAGGGTATGTAATGCTACCCTGCAAAAAATTTTTGCTGAATCTATGCTAGCAGAGACTTGTCCGCTTTGTCAGGGTGTGGTTACTGGCTGAAATCCTTCTGGCTTATGATTTATGCACAGTTGTTTTGAACCCTGCTACAAAGTGATCATGGAAACACTTCTGAAACGGCAGCTAAAATAAACTTTTTACAAATTGCATAAAATGGCGTTTCAGTGTTTAGGGTGGACATCTTGAATGCAGAATAGTAACAGCAGATACTGCTGCCTCTTTGCAGGAAATCATGATTCTGTATTACTCTAAGATGATGATGCAATATCGCTTAAGTTGGATGTGAACTTTCAGGAAATGAGCTGAGCCAATCTGAAGGTTACTGCTACAAAAGAAAATAAGGTTAAGCTAT
Source organism: Merops nubicus (assembly GCF_000691845.1). Taxonomy (NCBI): domain Eukaryota; kingdom Metazoa; phylum Chordata; class Aves; order Coraciiformes; family Meropidae; genus Merops; species Merops nubicus. Next base: position 41,007 of record NW_008603081.1, on the reverse strand, counting down.
TTTATACTGACTCTCATGCTCATCAGACTTTTCCTTGGTGACTAGGAGAAAACTAACTTAGGGTTTAAAAAGAAGGGGATGTTCTTCTGCTGGGTTAGCGACTTGAAACAGCTCATGGAAAGGTCAAGGCATGGCGTAAGGGCAATGGTGAGATGTGCGTTTGACCTAACTGTTCATGAATCTGCAGCCAAAGAAAATAGAGCTCAGCAGCATTTGAGAAACAAGAGAATCCTGTGTAACAGATGCAGAGATGCCCTGGTGTGCACAGTTGCAGATAATGCATGTATATGTTTTCATGAGATGTGATGCTTACAGTGTCAAATTCAGCATTTTTCTTTTGTAAGGATACTTATTCCACTACAGGCTGTAATCAAGAGAAAGCATTTCTCATCTTGAAGTTGTTTGCATTTTCTTTCTTTAAAACAAAGTAGGTCTTTCAAAAACTCATCAAAGTCAATGGAAAAGCTTTCAATCAGTGCTGAAGTATGATTCTGGTTTGGGCCAAGAAACGCATTTCCCTAGTCATACTGCATAGTAAATGTTGGAAATTGTTCTGGAGTATGAACAGGAGCAACACACTAGTTTGGTCTCACTGAATTGCCTTCTAGTGGTATCTCTGTTTTCCTGTAAAATGTGTAAAGGATATGGAAATGCCAGCCTGTGTGAATAGTTACCTGCCTTGCCTCTTAGCACATGGTAGTGAATATGTCTTGAAATAAAAAAAAGCTCTCCTAGAATTAGCCTGTGAAGACAATTTGTTCTGTGACAGTCCATTTCCAGTGTATCAGCTGCTTTACAGTGTAAAACTACAGCCAATTTTAGAGAACAGTGATGCGTATGTGTCTTTTTCTAAGTTAGTTTATGGCATTTCTAAGTAGTTTCTTCCAAACAATTTTAAGAAATACATCTTTTTTTAAGAGAAGAGAGGGTCTTGAACATCTGCTATGTTATGTTAGCCTTGGGGAAACCTTGTATCAACTTGTTATCAACTTTTCTTTCTTTTGTACTCTGTACAAATGTAGACTAGAATTGGAAAGGAAAAGTAATTTTTGCTCTGTAAAGTAGCCTAAATTGTCCCTTAATAGAAAGTGCCAGCCACACATGATGTAAACACATTGGTGCTGTGGAATCTGTATTGTCAATACTGCCAGCTCTGTTAAGCCAGGTTGAAAAGTGAGTTTTCTGCGCATACAGATTTCACCCCCGCAGTTCTTCTAAAGAGCATTTGTTCTGGCAATTATAATGAGTAAGGATAGTTAGCTACCATTTTGCTATTCCAGTGCTTCATTTGATTTATTTAACAGATACTAGTTCCCATTGAAGCTATCTGGTGTAAAGTATAACAGTGTACACTTTGCTTTGCCAGTCAAAATGTTGCTCCATGTGGCAGTCGTCCTGTACCTGACCTGTTTCAAATCCTAAACATGGTTTGACATTTCTAGGACCTACCTTCCAAATTATTTCTGTCGTGTAACTGCGAGAAGGAACCCAGGGGACTCATGTGAGATGGTGGCGTTATGTGGACACTGACTGTGGCTTCTATCCTGTAAATTCTCTTGCAAAGTAGAAAGCACTTGGCTTTAGGATTCTTTCTGTCTTAAACATACACATAAAAACTGAAATGCTTGAGAGCAAACAGGAATGAATTTCTGTTTCTTGTGTCAGTTTATGGCCAATTTCTGCCTAGGTGCAAGGAGCAGGGGAAAGTGCCCTTTGTGAAGCAGAATGGAGAAGCTTTTAAAAAACAGTGGATTAAAAGAATGCAGGGAGGAGCTGTATGAGAGTAGGAACTTGAATCCAACACAATTTAGTATGTACCTGTTCTGGTTTTGCAGTTGTCTTATACTCAGAGGAGCTAGAATCCTGTCTTGGTTGCAAGATGTAAATCTGGCGTGTATCTGTTTGCTTCTCAGAAACTTTGCTGGCCAGCAAGGATCATTCCTTCAACTTCCAGTTGCCCGAGTTATCTGATCTTAGATGAATTTCAGCACTTGTTTATAGCATACAGTAACTTCTTGCCAGCAGCGAGCTTAGTGTTTCAGATTTTGAAGTGTGTTCTGTGCTGCTCCGGTTGTGAGGCATAAGGTTTTGGGGGTGTTCTCAAGTTGTGCAGTTTATCTGTACAGGTGAGCATTACACTGCTTTGTTATTTTACAGTGAACATAGACACAAAAGCTGCTTGTTGGGCGTATGCAAAGGGCTGTTCAAATCGGCAGTGCAAGGAGAAGTTCTGTCCTTTCCATTGCTTAACTATATAATGGGCAAATGATGAATTGGAGGGCTATAATTCACTCTCTGCTACTGCCTTGCACCATTTCATGGTGATTACACATGTACATTGTGCTCAGCTGTGTTTTTGGTTAAGCAAATATCTTATTTCTACCACAGCTGACACACAGCACTTGAAAGTGCAGTCCTCATTAGTGGTGGTGCTCGCTGAATTTTGCTTCCCAGGTAGGTAGCTGGGTGGGTCGGTTTGTCTGTCTCAACTATTTTAATAAGGGTGAAAATTCTTAGTTCTATGAGTTGTATTTCATACAGTTCAAAAATGTGAAATGGGATCTTTGGAGTTCCCCCCTTTACTTGACTAAAATCTTACTTATGGTTTCTCAATCAGTGAATGGCATGATTACTTCTTCTGTTTTGTGGAGTGCTAAATATCCTGGAATTCTCTGTGCTTGCAGGTGGCAGCCTAGAGAAGTGTTGTGTGAATAGTTGTGATAAAAGCTTTTCCTAAGCTATTTTCTGTCATGTTAAATTTTCCCAGCTGCTTTATAGGAATTATGTATATCCAAGAGAACAAAACATGAAAGTGATATATAAAGCATGTGCTTCAGTTTCATTGGGAATATTGAAAAACATGATTAAATATTTTTAAAGTGTAGTATACAATGTAAATTTTAAAAATATAGTTGTTTGGAAATAGTTTTCTGTTCATTGATCTGTCTAGTACGTGCATATTATAGCTTCTGCATGACTCATCTTTGTCATTATACTCTAAAATAGCTTTTTTTCCATAATTTTTGAAGTTGAAAGTTGAGTTTAAAAAAAAAAAAAAATTGAGAAATAAAATTGGACTTATAGTACATTTTAAAATTAAAAACAAGTCTCTTGTTTATAAATAAGGTTCCCTAGGATGTATTCTATTTTTGTTCTGTATTTCTGCTCTTTAAGGTCCTCCTAAAGCTGCTACAGCCCATTTTGCCTGTCTTATATTATGGTTTTTTTTGCTTTAAAACCAATAACATAAATGTGTATTTTCTTTTCTTACAATTGCATATTTATTCTGGCTGAATTCAAGTTGCATCATACCACTGAAGTACACTATAATTTCTCTGTAACAAAATGGGTCACATTCTTAATGAACTGTTCGCTGTGAGCATCTGCTTGAAGATGAAAATAATTGCTTCCAGATGTTGCCATTTCAAGAGGGGACATTTACTTTAAATGGCACTTTCTTTCAAAGCAGAAGTTAGACTCTCTAGATGCAAGAGAAACTGTCAGCTGTTTTAAATCAGTGCAGCCCCACTGAAAGCAAGCTAGGGATAGTTAGCTGGTTTGTGTATTTTAAGGCAAGAGTTTTATGCCAGTTTATGCTAGCAGAAAATGTGATTCTCCAGCAAATTATAAAACCTTGTTTGAGCTGATTAAAAAAAATAAAAATCCGTTGGCTGCCTCCACACTCAATTATACCAGGCAGGGCCTTACTGTTCACATGGAGCTACAGAACTCTTCTGAGAGGAGTAAGGTATTACTTTCCATTGCATAATGAAGTGTAATTTGGGTGTCTAAGAAAAGGAGTAATGCTGGATGGTCACTCAAAGGATGGATCTTTTATCAAAACTCTCTAGAGGGATGCTGTCTCTCCTTGCTTTTATTAAGAAATTTTACTGTAGTATCATGGAATATCATGTCAGTATTAAAGAAAAAAAAAATCTAAATGTTATTTCAGTTCAACAGTGAATAGAGTCTGTCCATGGGGCCAAAGTCATCTCATCCTGTTAATCTTTTTGATGCTCAGTGGCCTTAGTTCATATCAAAGTTCTCATTTATAGCTACATCTTAATCTGGAGAATTCTGCTATGTTGACAGCTGTTCAGAGCTTATTCCAGTCTAAGCTGAAATGTACCTCTAGAACTAGTGTAAATTAGTGTTTTTCTGAAGGATAGAAGAGTTATTCGTAATTATAATTGTAATTTGTTATCACCTTTGTGGAAAGCAGCTACTCCTGGGATTTCATTAGGTCACTGCCTCTTGGAGTTTCTCAATAAAAAAGGCAGTGCACTATCTTTGCCTGATTAATGCTTGATTTATTCAATTTAAAGAGGAAAAAAACAAAACAAAACCAACCATGAGGCTCTATTTCTGTTTATTTTCCTGTCCGTACACAAATATCATTGTCAATGTCAGCGGGAATGGGCATCGCACTGGGAATAGTGGGTGGCTTAGAGAATTGATGTTGCAATGCAGATGCAAGTTTAGTACTATTTTTAATTTGGGCAGTAACCCTAACCCTAACCCACCAGCTTAGAACAATTTACGTGTAGAGCAGATTTGGGTTTCAAGCAAACTTTAACTGTATAATTTTTAAAATAACCTTTGTGGCTTCCTTGGCTTCAACTACTGTGTAGTTTGTGAAAGAGGAAGAGATAAAAAAGGGTGATGGACAGAGCCATTTCTGATCACTCATGAATGTAGATCTAGAATAACTATGGCAACTTCAGTTAAGTTGCTTCCGTGTAATTCAAAGCAGAATCTGCTGTGGTTCCTCAGTGTATTTCTTATGATCAAAACACTAATGTGAGTTCTGAATTGCCATAAATTTTTTTAACCATTTAGAAACCTACATTCTTTTACAAAAATTAATTAGGCACTTGGAAAGTTAGATAATGATTTTTTAGTAAGACTTAAGCTCCGGGATGGATTCTTTTTTCTCTTTGAAAATGGAGGCCAAAAGAAGCATTGTGTGTATATATATATAAAATATACTCTGTTAAATTTTTGAAAACTTTTTGCTTTGGCTTTCTTGAAAACTGAAAGATGAAGTGAAAGTATGACTAGGTATGACTATTGAATATTTTCCAGAGTGCTATCTATCACTCTGTCCAAAGTGCATTTTTCTGCAATCTAAAAAACAAACTCAAGGCACGCAAGCAAAAGCCATGGCCAGTTGTTTCTCCTTTATATTGTAAACCAGTTTAGACGTTGCTTTTTAGGTTCTAGTAGGCGTCTACTGGTTCTCATTCACTGCTGTTCCATCCACAATGTGTAGCCTTCAAAAGCTGACAAGTACTACATGGTGTAAACTTTCAAGTACTGTTAGCATGACTTCAGAACTGTTGCTTGTCTTTGGTACTCTGCTTAAGGTGCTCATTCTGTAATACATACTTTATTGAATAACACATGATAAGAAGTTCCAAGATGTTTCACTGTAATATTAAGATTGCCTGCGTTTCCTGCAAGCAGAAATCGAATCCACCGTGCTGTGTTTTTTTCACTGTAAAGCAATAGCAAGTATGACTTTGGAAGAAGAGAGTAATTTTGCTTTTGTATTGAAAGCATTAAACACTGGGATAGAGACTTTTCTATGGGTCTGCCAATATCATGTAGCATTCTGTCAGTGTTCAGATATAACTGGAGAAAATGTTCTGCTTTGCTTTCAGGAGTTGCTAAGTCGAACATCACTAGAGACTCAGAAATTAGATCTAATGGCTGAAGTTTCAGACCTGAAGATTAAGCTGGTTGGTATGGAAAAGGAACAGAGTGAATATGAAGAGAAACAGAACAAAGCTGAGGTGAGCGTCTTTCATTAGCTTGTTTTCTTTTGTTTCTATCATGTCTGTGGTATGCTGTCATACACCTGAGCTTTTGAGATGAAATCAGCATGCAGTAGGATTTTCCATGCTTCCAGCATAGCACAGTCTCTATCATTGATCATGTGAAATCAGTGAGGAATATGATTATGCATTTTGGGGATGTGATTTCTTTTCCTCTCATTATACTTCAGAGGTTGCTGTTTTGCTTTAATCAAGGCACAAAGGCACTTCCAGAAGCATACATTACAATTGGTGTTCACTTAACCCTTTCCTTTGCACAGGATTTGGACTGTCATGCCTACCAGAACTCTTCTATTTCCTCATTTATGTAGCAGAGGAGATTGTCAGCCCAGTAGTACGAGGGGTGTTACAAACACTTAGATGATCACTGCTGGTGATTTTAATGAACTCATGGCACTTGGGAGGGAAAGACATGGTGCAGGGCATTTTCCTCAAATAAGCCTTTCCCATTCTGGTGACATAATAATTAGTAGGATAAAAAAAAAAAAAAAGACACACATTGGAGGTAATTTTAGTCCTTAGTCATCTTCAGATGTGGACATCAAAGAAGCTTTGGGCTTTACCATATTGGTTAAGAAAGAGAGTATGAAGTGGAATCTCATGAGCAGCATCTATTTCATGGTAGTGAGCAGCAGGTGGGGACTGGGAAGGAAGGTGATTATGGAAGAGAGTAACTCATATAAATTGCCATGTGATACCCTACTCAGTGGTCCTATAAGGGGACCAACTAGCAGGAGAGGATTACCTGGCAAGGGAGGATTACTAGGCCCAAAATTTAAACAGTGGGGACTGAAAAAAGACTTTTATGTTCTGTGTTTTTTAAGAGAAGTTGAAATCCAGGCAGTGTTAGAAAGCTGTTTACTTTCCATAACATTGCTAGTGGAATGTTTGATAATTATGCATAAGTAATTTACCTGCAGTGACATAATACGTTTGGGGTGTGTTTGTTTTTTGACTTATTTACCCTCTGAAGTCTTCTTTAGAGATTAAAAGATAGCTTAAAGAGAGCAATTTCTGGCAGCATTTGCAAGCCAGAGCGGCACCAGCTGCTGTTTTTACCATCTGTGGCCTTCTCCTGCTCTTTCACCCAGAATTGTCAGGGTGCTTTGTACAGAAGGCCTAAGCAGTGTCCTAGTGCCTGGCAATCTGACCAGGCCCGTGCAGCCTGATGGCTGTGGAGGGCCACCAGCACTCCCCATTACCTGCCCGGCACCAGGAGGAGGCTGCCCGAGTTGCTGCAGGACATGCCCAGCCAGCCTGGCTCCTGGAAGGCAGCAGAGCTCTGGGCTGTGTTTGCAGTGACAGGGCTTCTAAGGATGCAGTAGGTCTGGGCTTGTGCTGCGGTGAGGCTGTGACCTGTGAAATTCTGCTGCTGCTGCAACACGGTGTGTGGCTGCCAAGGCTGGAAAAGCTGAGTTTTATTGGCCTTGGAAGCCTTTGTTGCATTGCTAATGGTAGGAAACATTACTGCTGAGATGCTGAGATGGAAAAGGATTCTAATCTGATGGAAAAGCTGAGAATCATTGTGTTAAGTATGCCCTGAATTATTAACTACTCCAAGGTGTGATTAGATTTCCCGCCTGTTGAAAGTCACAAACCTGTGTATACAAAGCAGGGGAAATGGGTGTTTAAAGTTGGGGGGGGGGGGGGAAACAGCATTTTTGGTTTGATTGTTGAGCCTTTTTAAAGAAGATTATTTCAGATTGTCTTAAATAAGCATTAATGCAATTTGTCAAGCTAAACAGGGTTGCTTTCAATCAAATTGGATGCTTGCTTGACTTCTAATGCTTTAAACGTGCTTCAGCTCCTTTTACTGTAAGTGTTACAAATTTTTCAATACAAGCACGATTTCAAACATTAGAATGAAATTTAATAACGTGTTTCTTTATATTATCAGGTATACAGCTGCTGCTTAAATTTGGTAATAGTTTGGACATCTTCCTGACTGCACCTTTCTAGTTAATAAACCATTCCTGCATACTCAAACAGTCTACCTTTAGTCTGCTTTTGTTTATGCCTACACAGTTGTGTTGTGGTAACTTAAGTGCTTCACAGTGAGGCAGTTCTCCAAACTGACAGTGACTGAATGAAATTAATCTTGCTGTAGTTGTATCTCTGAATGTCTGGGTACCACAACATGCCTTTACAGTGTTCAGTGCTTCAAATGAAATTGCAATTCCTATTTTATATAAGCGGAACAAAGCTATGGTTGACAGAGCTAGAGCCTTTCTTGTAGACAGAAGCTGGCCAGCTGCTGCTTCCAAGACTGAATTTAGGATTGACAAAGATGAGCAGAACAGCGATTTGATAGATTGGCTACTATCAGAAGTAATAGTCCTCAGTTTTCACCCTAGAGCATGTATTACAGAGGCATCCAGTAGTTAAACCATTTTAAACAGCTTGTTTAATTACACTTCATGGCTGACCCTGCCTTTTCTAAATATAATACCGTGTTTTTAAAAGTTTAAAATTAAATGTAACGTTGCAGAATAATTCAGGCAAAACATGTTTGCTCTGCACTCTGATTTTGTGTTGGCACATTTCACAGCAGCTGTTTCCAGTCACAAAGAATTTATCTATAGAATTATTTCTCTGGTTGGGTTGGAGAAAAACAAAGCTAATTAAGATGTTCTTCTAAATATGAGCAAATTTTACTGTATCAGATTCATTTCACTTGATCTTGTGTGGCTGTGGTTTAGTTTTGGTTTTGGTTAGCAGCAAAGATTTTATCCAGCATCTCTAACCTCCTCTCAAAGGTATTAATTTCCATCTTAATGCCACTTGTCTCAGGCTCTTCAAAAGCACATGCTAAATTTAACATGCCATTTATTTTTGTATCTATATAACATGGGCCAGGGGACTAGCTGTTCATAAATGGACTGCATCACTTTTGGCTTTATTGTGTTAATTCCCTTTTTGTGGAATAATGTTCTACTTTTCCCGTAGTGATGCCGTGAAGGTTTCTGAAATCCAGTCTCAGTGAGTTTGTGTAGCTTTTCTCTTACCTGAGAAGCCTTAGAAATTTTGAAATGTGTTTTCTTAATATAGCAAGGTATGAGCAAGCTGCATTATCAGGTGATTAATGGCAGCCCAGGTGCCTGCCTGAACATAAGCAAGAGACCTCCTATCACTGTTGGGAGACTGCAGAAGTGATTGTCTATTTCGACTTGCTTAACAGCCCTTCCTCTGTCCTATTTTTTTTTTTCTTTTTTAGCATGGGGTAAGTTTTAGGGGTTTTGTTTTTTCATACTGAAGATCTGAAGTTTGCTTTAAGCTCTTGGGAAGTGTTTTGTGGCTCTTTTGTAGACGCTTCAAAATTAAATACCTAGTGCATGGTTACCTGCAAGTTCAAGGAAGGTTGAGTCAGGGAGCCACCGACTCCCATGCAGGGGTTTGGGGTGTTGTCTCACCTGAATTGAATTAAAGATACAGTATGTTAGTGTTAATACATTTTCATGCTGTGAAAGAATCTCAAAAGTGAAAGCCTTTTCTACCTTGAAACGTGAAACAACTGTAAAGGCATATATTGCAGCTGGAGTTGATGTTTCTCCTTCACAGACCTCTTACCTTCACTTATAGAAGGATTTTTGCCATTTCTGTTTGAGATTGGTTGTGGCTGGAATAGTGTCCTGTCCTTGCAGCAGCTGTTTCCTAGTTTTGAGATTGTTGGTTGATCAGAGAGTTGGGATTGCAGGAAGACTGTTGTTCATTGTAATGAAGAAATTTTTTTTAAAGCCATATCATCTGTTGTTTTATCCACTAAAATCTTTTTCCCTTCTTGGGGAGATAGATTAATCTTAACTAAGTTATTTCACTTGAGAAGATGGAAAAATCACAAAACATTCATTGTTGATGTACATGAAAATTATTAGAAAGACACTCCAAACTTATAGTACCTGAGAAAATACCCAGCACTATTTGCTACTGAGTTATGGAATTTAAATGTTACATAGATTTTAATATTTGTCTTCGGTTTGCTTTCTACGGCTGGATTTTTTTTTTTTTGTATCACTGATAGACACAAATCCAAGAAGCTGGCCAGCAAATCAGTGTACTTTAAAGTCATTACTTTTTCTTCTGTGGTATGCTTTGTTTTCTTCTATCTGTGTTGCTTAACTCTTTCTCCGTGTCAGGCTACCGCCTAGCTAGCAAGCTAGGTAATGAAGTTATTTTTCTGACCCATGCTAGACCTGGAACAGAATTACTTTACTGGTAAATTCTGTGTATTAATTGTGAAAGAGTTGGTTATGACCCCAACTGAGCACTTAGGAGCTTCTTCCCAGTGGATGTGTAAATGAATGTAATCAGCAGAAGTGTGCCTCTGAGCCGGCATATTAAACTATGTTCCAGTTTTTCCTGAGTTTCTGAACTCATGTGACTGTATAAGTTTCCAAAAATGAGGGGCCAAATTCTAATCTTCACAGCAGAATCAAAATAATTTAGTCTGGAATATAGATGCTATTTAAACTGTAGCTTTGTGCAATATTGGACATTTATACCCATTCACATATTCTTTATCAAAAGGGAAGGACGTAACATTTTTTTAGTTTGCCTTCGATGTGCTTCATGTATTCCTTTCTGTTGCAATTCTAGAAATATCTTCTTTGCATCATTTTTTTTCTCACCTCTTTTTTTTTTGTTGTCTTTTTTTCCTTTTTCCCCATGTTTTCAGTCAGTAGTGAACCTGATCAGTGAGCTACAGGAGCAGATGTGTAGACTGCAGCTGGAAATTAATAGTAGAATTCAAGAAAGAAAGTCACAAGATAGGAAACCAGACTTGACGCCTAATGGTCCTCAATCTAGTCCAAGAGCAGTGGTAGAGACTCCCAGCCAGAAGAACTGTTCTCGGTGTGATGTACGAGCAGTACACCTTAGCAGGAGCTGTGTATTGACCTCTCTTGCAGAAACTAAATTCCGCTAACCAGAGCTGTGTTATGAGTTACTGGCATTAATCTTCATGGCTTCTTTAGGAAAGAGGAGATTGTCAAAAGTATTACCAAAAAAAACCCCACCCCAGACACCCTTGCCAAGTTATTTGGACAAATTCGGTCACTATTGATGTCTGTTTAATAAAGCAGAGATATCTGTAAGACATCATCACCTTTCAGGTTTTTTGATATCCATTTTACTTGTAGGCCTGTAGTGCTGGTGTGGTGTGGGTTTTTTTTTTTATTTTTATTTTTGGCGTGGTTTGGTTTCTTCTTAGTTGAGATCTGTCTGTTTGATACATACAGCATGCTAGCATGGTTTGGTAGTTTGCTGATTTTCTTCATGCAAATATCAACTTCAGCAGTCCTCTGAACACAGACTTAATTCTTGAATATCTTAAACACTTAACACGGGCATAAAATACAGTTTCAGGTAAGACGATCTGACATGCATGCTTTCCTTTTCTAATGATAATGTTAAAGTAGATTAAAAGAGCCATAATAAAAATAATCTGCTTGTGCCTTTAAAATAGCAAATCCAACACATATTATTCTTTGACATGAGCAGCTACCAGAAAAGCATTTTTGAATTTACATTACAGATCCTAGTCGTAGCTGGTCAAAACTATCACATGTCAAAACTAATTTGCAGGAACTGCTTAAATTTAGTCAAGGTGGAATGATACTGATATGCCTGAAAAAGTTCATTTTAATATTTACTTTTAAATCAGTTCAGGTAGAGAGTTTGTGCAAGTATTCCTTATCTCGTGCTTCAAAATAGTTTTTGTCTTCTTAGAGTAGGTCACAGTTTTTAATTTGGTGGTTCAGTGTGTTCATTACTGTGTGGTTCATGCATGATCTTTAATTCAGAACTGTCAAAAAATAATATCTACCAGAGAAATCTTACTTCATCTGCTGTTCTTCCTTTGCAGGGTTTGCTGCAGGAACTTAGACACCTCAAAATTAAAGTGGAAGAACTGGAAAGTGAAAGAAATCAATATGAGTGGAAATTAAAAGCAACTAAAGTAAGCAGAGTACTTCACGTTTACTAACGACAGACTTGTTTCAGCTGGGAAGGGATATCATAGAATCATAGAATCACAGAATGCCTGGGCTGGAAGGGACCTCCAGAGGTCATCTAGTGCAACCCGCTGCCATAAGAAGGAACATCTCCAACTAGATCAAGCTACTCAGAGCTTCATCCAGCCTGATCTTGAATGTCCCCAGGGATGGGGCCTCCACCACCTGTCTGGGGAACCTATTCCAGGGGTCTATCACCCTCATACTGAAGAACTTTTTCCTAACGTCTAACCTGAATCTGCCCTTTTCTGGCTTAAAGCCTTTACCCCTCGTCCTGTCACTCTAAACCCTTGTGAACAGTCCCTCCCCTGCTTTCTTGTAGGCCCCTTTCAGGTGTTGGAAGGTTGCTATAAGGTCACCCCAGAGATATGTTCTGTTTCTCATCAAGATTTAATTTTTTTACAATTGCCTTGTGTCAGGGTCTACTAGTAAAGTCAAGTTTTCTTCAACCATCTTTGGAATCAGTATTCTGGTTTAGTTGTAGGTTCTTTTTGTGCCTTTTGCTCCCTCATTGCAGTTTCAGGTCTTCTACCTTTTTATAATTATTACTTAAAATAAATAAATAGAGATATTTAGACTTGCAAAAGACCTGTTCTGAGGAAAGGCCTCTTTGAAGGTTTTCTGTGTTTTATTTCTGCAATGATGACAAGCCTCTCTGGAATATGCTTTCCAGACTGAAGAGGAGAGACATGCAAAGTTGGTTTGGTATTCACTTACTATGGAATTTATTTTAATAGACATTAAGCCCAAAATACACCATTAGATCATCTGCTTTGTCTTCGTTTATATCAAAGTGCATAGCTGCCTTACCCTTCTGTTGACCTTAAATCCTGGAAGGTTGTTAGATTGTGATCTGGAGAAACTCGACAGCTGAAACATTTAATCATTTTTCCCAGCAACTAATTTTTCCAGCTGAACATTCTCATTGTTAAACAGTTGCACTTTATTTCTAGTTTGAATTTTTAGCCCTTTTCCACCAAATGAAAAAGCACCTTGTTATTGTTCCCTTTTGAGTTACACTTTGGCGCTGCAATTGCATCTCCTTTCCTGTGTGTAAATACATATATAATCTCTGCTCACACAAATGTCTGACTTCTTTGAGTTCTAGTTGGATCTTGGAAAAACATTTCCAATTATTAAACTGGGTTTTCTTTTTAATACTTGATAGCTTCATCCCAAAATGACAGACAGCTATTATTTTTATTGGCATTTCTTTCTTTTGAGAATTCTTGGATGAATATTGAAATGCTGCTGTTGTGTCTTTTTTTCCTGCTAAAATAATAGCTCTTTGGTCCATGAAAATGTTTTCTCTGATGTGTTGGATGTGAACAGTCTTCGGGAAAATATTTTCTCAAGCGGTGTGTGGCTGGCTGCCAAGACAGATAGAGATTATGGAAAGCTTAGGAGCAGAATGAAAATAAGAAAGAACCTTAAAAGCCATTGAATGAGAGAAGATGCAGTACTAGAAAGGAAGAAAAGTACAGGGA